>NC_140962.1:159942075-159982075 GCF_056783735.1 Eptatretus burgeri
CCATACAGGTGTAAGTGATGTGAAAGGCACAGCCATACAGGTGTAAGTGATGTGAAAAGTGCAGCCATACAGGTGTACGTGATGTGAGAAGCACAGTCATACAGGTGTAAGTGATGGAATAGGGTACCAAGGTAATGTGTATTGTGTGCATATTAAAGGTTGAAGAACAAATAAATGGAGTTCATGTACTGTACTTGGTTTTATTGTGACCATGAGTGTTCATGACTGTTGCACAGTGAGTGAAGCAGATGGAGTGACGAAAAGGGGCGAAATCGGGAAGAAACTGCTCCCAGGGCTCGCAGGAAGGAGACAGAGAATGGTTTAGCTATGAGATGAGTATGGGGGCGAGTCGAGACTTGTCAAACGATGATGACACTTTCCCATTGTGTGTTTAATTATTAATGGGGGAAGAAAACAGAATGTGAGACATGGTGAATAAAACGGTGAATCAGTGTGAATTGAAATCCGTTTGGTAATCATTAATCACATATTTAATAATTACATTTTTGACCTTGTTTGGTAATAATTAATCATATCTTTAATTGCACTTTTAACCTCATTTGGTAATCATCGATATATATATATATATATATATATATATATATATATATATATATATATATATATATATATATATATATAGGATTGTCTCTCTTTCTCTCTGTCTCTGTCTCGCTCTCTCTTTCTCTGTCTGTCTGTCTCTCTGTGTCTGTCTCTCTGTCTGTCTCTCTGTCTCTTGCTCTCTCTGTCTGTCTCTCTGTCTCTCTGTCTCTTGCTCCCTCTCCCTCTCCCTCTCTCCCCCAATCTCCCTAGCGAGGGGTTTTATTTATTCGCAATAATAATAGAAATAGGACCGCCGGTCCTGAAGCTCACCTGGATCAGAAGCAACAATCCCTCAACCCCCCCCCCCCACGCAGATCTCTTTCGACCCTGAATTCTTTAATGTTGTGAACAAACTTAAGCAAATCATGGGTGATGAAGGTTGTGGTGAAGTTTCATCGAAATTGCCATGGGTGGTTTCGGAGAAGAGAGAAAATACCCGTTTTGGGGAAGGGGGGGGGGGGTTCATCCTCCTTTGTTAGTGGGAAGGGGGGGGGACACGTCCCCTCCGTGGACCCCCCTCATGATTGCAGATTTTGATGCGGTTGATTCACTTTGGTACATCACGGGTCATGACGCTTGTTTATTGTTTGTACAGAGTTTGGCTTTATTAACCATAATTAAATAAAATATTGAATGAGCTCGTCATCGTCCAGAACATATCCTGAGACTGTCACCGGGAGCAGGGCAGGTATCGCGAGTTGTGACGTCACACGATGGGAAGGGGAGTGGGAGGGGTCGTCGTTGGGTCAGGGTTCTGACGTCACCAAACCCCCACCACCGGGGGACCGGAACCCTTAATCCGTCCCTGGGAAGTGGGAAGGACCATTGCCTGGGTCTGTCCGTACGGGGACCCTCGGGTCGACAGGTCCCACCCAATCGCTCCACCCTCTCCCTCTCCACTGTCCCGCTACTCAGTGCGAATACACATTACACAGGTGTCCCCGTTTCCTTGTCCCCACATTACATAGGTGTCCCCGTTTCCTTGTCCCCACATTACACAGGTGTCCCCGTTTCCTTGTCCCCACATTACACAGGTGTCCCCGTTTCCTTGTCCCCACATTACATAGGTGTCCCCGTTTCCTTGTCCCCACATTACATAGGTGTCCCCGTTTCCTTGTCCCCACATTACACAGGTGTCCCCGTTTCCTTGTCCCCACATTACACAGGTGTCCCCGTTTCCTTGTCCCCACATTACACAGGTGTCCCCGTTTCCTTGTCCCCACATTACATAGGTGTCCCCGTTTCCTTGTCCCCACATTACACAGGTGTCCCCGTTTCCTTGTCCCCACATTACACAGGTGTCCCCGTTTCCTTGTCCCCACATTCCCAAGGCCCCGCTTTATCCGGACTCTTCCCTCTCCCCTCCCTTTACTCGATCACCTTTCCCTTGCACAGCCGCGATTACCCCGCCCCGTGTGACGCACTGCGGAAACGCTTCATGAAACACGCCCACAAGTTGGACAAGACACGCCCACAAGTTGGACAAGACACGCCCACAAGTTGGACAAGACACGCCCACAAGTTGCATAAAACACGCCCACAGGTGCCGCCCGATCCTGTGCGCCCCGTTCGGGACACGTGCGACTTGTTTCACGCCGTCACTCCGGGACCCGCCGCACCATGCCGGCCACGGAGAAGGACCTGGCGCAGGACGCGCCCTGGAAGAAGATTCAGCAGAACACGTTCACCAGGTGGTGCAACGAGCACCTGAAGTGCGTTCACAAACAGATCAATGACCTCCACACGGACCTGAGCGACGGCCTGCGGTTCATCGCGCTCCTCGAGGTCCTGAGCCAGAAGAAGATGCCCCGCAAGCACAACGCGCGTCCCATCATCCGGCAGATGCAGCTCGAGAACGTGTCCGTTGGACTGGAGTTCCTGGAGCGGGAGCACATCAGGCTCGTGTCCATCGGTACGGGGGGGGGGGGAGTCCGTACTTGCGGGGGGTCCGTCCGTGCCGGGGGGGAGACTTGCACGTTTGGGTTATAAATCTGATTCGTTGCGACGCCCAAACGCCTGATATGACCTCGTGGGCTCCTCTTTGTGTAATTACCTGTCCCACTCTCCCTAGGTATTGGGACACGTCTGGGTGAAGAACTTTTAATGACGAAATAAAATGATTAAATTGATATTTCCGTTATATATATATATATATATATATATATATATATATATATATATATATATATATATATATATATATATATATATATATATATATATATATATATATATATATATATATATATATATATATATATATATATGTGTGTGTGTGTCAAGGGGATTCGAGTCTGAATTTTCGGCTTCCATAATCCCTGGTTTTGCCGTCCACACCTTGTTGGTAGTTTTGTTTATTCTTTCATCCACTTTGTTAGTGGTTTTGTTTATTCTTTCATCCACTTTGTTGGTAGTTTTGTTTATTCCTTCATCCACCTTGTTAGTGGTTTTGTTTATTCTTTCATCCACTTTGTTAGTGGTTTTGTTTATTCCTTCATCCACTTTGTTGGTAGTTTTGTTTATTCCTTCATCCACCTTGTTAGTGGTTTTGTTTATTCCTTCATCCACCTTGTTAGTAGTTTTGTTTATTCCTTCATCCACCTTGTTCGTGGTTTTGTTTATTCCTTCATCCACCTTGTTCGTGGTTTTGTTTATTCCTTCATCCACCTTGTTAGTGGTTTTGTTTATTCCTTCATCCACCTTGTTAGTGGTTTTGTTTATTCCTTCATCCACATTGTTAGTGGTTTTGTTTATTCCTTCATCCACCTTGTTGGTGGTTTTGTTTATTCCTTCATCCACCTTGTTGGTGGTTTTGTTTATTCCTTCATCCACCTTGTTGGTGGTTTTGTTTATTCCTTCATCCACCTTGTTGGTGGTTTTGTGTATTCCTTCATCCACCTTGTTGGTGGTTTTGTTTATTCCTTCATCCACCTTGTTGGTGGTTTTGTTTATTCCTTCATCCACCTTGTTGGTGGTTTTGTTTATTCCTTCATCCACCTTGTTGGTGGTTTTGTTTATTCCTTCATCCACCTTGTTCGTGGTTTTGTTTATTCCTTCATCCACCTTGTTAGTGGTTTTGTTTATTCCTTCATGCACCTTGTTAGTGGTTTTGTTTATTCCTTCATGCACCTTGTCAGTGGTTTTGTTTATTCCTTCATGCACCTTGTTGGTGGTTTTGTTTATTCCTTCATCCACCTTGTTAGTAGTTTTGTTTATTTCTTCATCCACCGTATTTGTGATTTTGTTTTATTCCGTGTTGGTCTTGTTTTGTTTTATTTTTTTTTGTTTTAGTTTTATTCCTTGTTTATGTTTTTTTTTTTATTCCTTTGTGGTTTTTTTTTCTTGTTTGTGGTTTTTGTTTGTTTTTTTTTTTGTTTGTTTTATTCCTTGTTTGTGGTTTTTTTTATTTTTTTTTTATTTTTTTGGTTTTATTCCTTGTTTGTGGTTTTCTTGGTTTTGTTTCTTTTATTCCTTGTTTGTAGTTTTGTTGTTTTTGTTTGTTTTATTCCTTGTTTGTGGTTTTGTTATTTTTGTTTGTTTTATTTCTTGTTTGTGGTTTTGTTGGTTTTTTTTTTTTTTCTTTTTTTTCTTGTCTGTGGTTTTGTTTATTCCTTGGTATCCCCCCCCCTGCATAATTGGTTGAATCTGAAACTTCATATATCTGACGTACGACCCAATTATGAGTCCATAATTTATTTTCTGACATTCGCATCATCAGTCACATGGTCTGGTGGCCATATTGGATTAAAAATATAAACGTTAAAAAATTTTCTCCGGAACTGCTTAACAGATGGATGCCAAACTTCATACGTATGATCAACTCGCTATGGTGAATATAGTTTTGAATTTTTTTTTTTTTTTTTAAATCTTTGTTGACACAATTTAGCCTTAATGTGTACAAAAGTTGGCCTAAATATCTTGATAATCAATGGATAATCCACAAAGCTCCGGATAATGGCAATGTTTGCAACATAGGGTGCCATGGATGATGCGAGTAGTGGGCCATCATAGTAGCATCTTCAGTTAACGATGGTATTTTTGTTGAGCATGAATGCGAGAGGCGAGATTGTGCTCTACCGAGTGCTGTTCTTGTTTGTAGTTTTATTTTATGCCTCGTCCATTGTTTGTAGTTTTGTTTTCTTTGTTCATCCTTGACACTGGTTCTTTGTGTGCGAGTTTTGAATGTCCAGATTTAAAGTGCTAGTTTTGAGGTTGGTGGTTAGTTTATTGTTTACTTCTGTGATGTGTGTGAAGGGTAAACCTCTGTTTGGGTGTACGGGGGTGAAACATTCCATTATTTTGATAAGGAGGTGTTGGTTCCACCACTAAAAGTTGGTATGGAGTTGCATATCCTTCATACAAGGTATGTTATAAATCTTGCTGGAGACTGGTTCGAGTCGAGAAAGCTCGCAGGTGACTGTGCTCTGAGTTCAGGAATGATGAACGATCTGATTTCCTGGCAAATCAAGCACGGTGCCCAAAAATCGGGAAGATTTGAACTGAACTTCCTCCGAGATGAGCATCTGTGCTTGGGACGACGATTGCTGAACTTGAGCCAGTGGTACCAGCCAGATTTCACTGGAAGAGTTTGGTGAACAATGTCCATTCCACATTTTGATTGGTCCATCGTTTGAAGATTACCGATGTTCTCCCTGTACTGACTTGTTGTCGAGTGACAATAATGATGTTAACATGTTCAACTAGTTTAATTGATTCAAACATTCCATGCGTGTCGTTTGGCTACGATTGTTCTCCCTCATTCGGTGCTTCCACGTTTACCAATTACTGATGCAGCCGTTACCGGTCTCGCTTGTTCTTTATTTGTTTAATTGGTGATCCCGTGCTTGTGGAGGAGTTTGTACATGTATAAATTGTTTGCTTTTGGCACAGATGAGGGTAGTAGACATTGGTTTACTTTCATGTGATTTAGGATGTTGGTGGACCCCTTTTTTTTTTTTAAATATACATATTTTTAAACTCTATATAGCATGGGTTTGAACCCTGCCCCCCTCAAAATCCCATTTTTTTGGGGGGGGGTGGGGGGTTCACATCAAAAGCGTTTTCTCTGATTTTTATTGTCGGTACCAGTACCATTTGGGTTGTGGGGTGAAGGTGATTTCAAATTTTGGTTCGTGGACAAAAAAAAAAGTTTGGGAACCACCAGAATACAGAATCTGGGTTCGTGGAAGAGCAATAACAGAATTGACCAGGAGGCAACAGGACAAAAAGAACGGGGGGCGGTTGGAGAGAAGGACGACCAACAGCTGAGTTGAAGAGCATTGGACAAAATAATAGTATCTTTGATTTGAGCATTGAGCTATCAATTCAGATTTAAACCCTGAACGAGCAAACCCAAATTGGCCTATTATTTATTATTTATTATTGCAAACGTTCTATAATGGATGTGAAAGTGTAATGCAGAAGCGATTGTATAATATATTTTTGACCTGCTGCCTTTGCCCGTGCTGTTATCTGCGGCCTCCACAGGCCCATAGAGCGGCGGCTCCTTTGTCGCTCCCCGAGACCTCTAATTTACGTGCCAGTTATGGCGCCTCCTGTGTATCGCTTGAGACTCTCCTTGTGTGTGTACCCACTGGGCGGTTCCTTTGTGGTTGCTATGAACATTTGTGCCAAATGGCCTGCCTGGCTGCCTATTCGAGACTGTTTTTTTGATGCCGGTAATCTCTCCGGCATTTTTTTTTTGTTTAAATCTCTTGCCTTGCAATTGAAGATTAAATTGCACAACAATGACCCAATCAAGTTAAGGCATTGCTCTCCCAATTGTGGAGATAACCAATCGGTTTATCCCATATTACTGTCCGTGTTGATCTTTACCAAGTTGGGAACCTGCTTTGTGATTTGGTGGAATTACTTGATGTGGCCTAGCCTTGCATACATCGTTGTGTTTAAATGGCTAATGGTCACACCCATTCCAAGGTACTGGAAGGTCTGTAGGTTTGTGGCTTTAAATGAACGGTTGTCTGTGCTCGGTGGAAGGCTGAGGGCTGGTTCATAAGGGGATTTTTCAAGGGAGTGCATTGACCAGGAAAGGGTCGAAATCTGATGAAAAAGCCAAAACGATCTAGTGTGGTCTTTGTTCCAGTCGTTGTACTTGTCCCATCGGATGCGACATCGCTGCTACCTTAACTCGGTCGACCCTGTTACCGTAATGTTCTACCTCTGCTGTTTCAATGTAAATAGTCTTGCAATGTCGTTGCCAATGGTAACTATGTTTACCTGGTGTAGCAGTTGAGTAACTTGTTCATGATTTCTTGTATGCAAGGTATTCCAAGGTCCAACGGGTAAATGTAGACCTGTTGAACCTTGTCTTTTGCTTATCTAGTCACTAGTTTATGTGACGTAAGCAGATTGGTAATTAATTTGTCATTCGGCACACGTTAAAGTCGGGTACAGCCGGGTTACCCTTCCTCTTTGGTCGTTCGAGCCGAGGCTTGAAGGCGGTGGGGGTCTTTGTGATCGCCTGTCATGTGGTCAACCTAATTTGCATCTTTATTGCATGAGAGCATGAGCAAATGTTGTAATTCTGTTGGAGACCCAGGAGGTGTATGTAGTGCACACCTTTTGAGTCGTCCAAGACACTTTTTTTTTTTTTTTTTTTTTTTTTGTAATGCCCATTGGGTTCTCGTAGCAGCTCGAACCCCTGTTTTGATTGCTTTGACTTGCTTTGTTGATGGGACGTTGCAAGCTTGGTGTCCCCCCTCTGTTCCACGATGTAATGTGATCCCATAAAAGTGCTGGACCGGTGGTTGTCTGATTTGATCTGAAAACTGCAGTGGCTGGTAACCTTCCTCCATTGTGTTTCGCATCGATCACTCTCCTCGGTGACGTCTGGGTTGTATGCAGTCGGTATATCTGACGCACGAATTTGTACCATGGTTGGTGCCATTGCACGACTCTTCGCTTGTACAGTGTTTGCAGCATTCTGATTTGAGTTCTACATTTGTCAGATGATTCCTGCAGTCTGTGATGATCAAATCGTGACCTTTTTGGTGGTACACCTACAAACCATTGGCTTGGAAAACATTGATTAGATATTTCAGAACGAGTCTTGCTATCGTCGTCGTACTCCCAAGGTGATGTCGTGTTGCAGTTCCTCCAACCTGTCCCCTCCGTTACTATTGTTTAAACATTGTGATGTCGTATCAAAGACGATACCTTGTACATTTTTTTTTATTTTAATTTAATTTTTTGGGTTTTTTTTGGAAGATCCGTGGATTTAAAACTCGTGGATAAGTTTGTCCAGGTGTAGGACAAGGACGGTACTTGGTGTGATTTAGAACAACAAGGTGTGTATTGTGGACACATCAACAGAATATGGGATTTTGAACCCAGAATTGTGATCTGTGTTCAGACAGATAATAAATCAGAGTTTGACCATTTCCTCAAATTGATGTAGTTTCATTGCTTGAGTGACCACCACAGGTACGAGGTAGGCTGACTGTGTCTACCGCCCTATTGTAGCGGTGTTCATAGGGTTTGATCATCCTTGACATGTTGTGGCTCAAACCCCAATTATTATTTTTTTGTGGATATTTTGAAGACCCTTTTCAGATCCAGGCTCCTGCTGCTGCTTGGGCCTGTATTTGCTGTTACAGGTATCATACGTGCCCTCAGGGATGGAATGTGAGGTTTGTGTTGACCTGTTTGGTATTGCTGGTTACAAACGTGTTCCCCAAGCTTTATAAACGAGGTTTTTCTTTTTCAAACCAAAGCCTTTTGTGTTTATCTCGTGAGGCCTTGCCCTGCAAGTGATCTCGACTCTGATCAAATACCAAGTTTCTTTTGCTCCCCTAGCTCGGCTCGTAATCTCACCCTGCGGCGTAACGTGCTCCACTCGACAATTCAAATTTTGTTGGAAGGCATGTTGGAGTGTAGCGAAGTGTTGTTGGAATGTGGAATTTTGCCTTCCTCTACTGATCCCTTGTGTGCCAGAGACCACACCTAGGTTGTGCCCTTGTTTGAAACCAGTGGCATGCTTGAGAGAAATTGTGAAATTGCTTTCCTTGGACTCATTGTAAACTTGCCTTGCTGTTTAACTTTACATTTGCGTAACTAACACAATGGTGTTTACGGACGCCTTACCCTTTTTATGTTAACTGCCCCAGAATTGGCACTTGGGCTGCGTGCCCAGGGTGCTGAACGTGCCTTTGCATGCTGCGAGCTGTGCCTCTGGCTTTGACACTGTGCCTCATGCTCGCCCATCAATATCTCTTGTACACAATGTCTTGATTGGGATTGTAGATGGGGTGCACCCATGTAGACCATGCCATGGAGTCATTGATTGGGATTGTCGAGGTTCACCCTTGTAGACCGTACCTGGGAGTCATTGATTGGGATTGTTGAGGTTCATACCTGGGAGACGGTGACCATACCTGGGAATCATTGATTGGGATTGTTGAGGTTCACCTTTGTAGACCATACCTGGGAATCATCGATTGGGTTTGTAGAGGTTAACCCTTGTAGAGCGTACCTGGGAATCATTGATTGGGATTGTGGAGGTTCACCCTTGTAGACCGTACCTGGGAGTCATTGGGATTGTCGAGGTTCACCCTTGTTGACCGTACCTGGGAATCATTGATTGGGATTGTAGAGGTTCACCCTTATAGACCGTACCTGGGAGTCATTGGGATTGTCGGAGTGTTCTTCCATTTGAAGTTTTGAAGTTTGAATTTTGAAAATGTAACGTTTTCTCCAACACTAATTGAAATGTTCTAAAGGTTGAAGGTGTGGTTTTGGGTAAAGTGCTGTTCATATTCCCCTGGAGGAGGAGGGTAGGGGCGGGGGTTGAATTCCTCCAAGTTGTGGCTGTCTCGTCGTCTTCTCTGCTGTTGTTCAGTAAACGATTTCTTGGCTTCCTGTTGCTGGTCTCACCACACCCTGCCCCACCCCAACCTAATCTGCTCGTGCAGATAAACTCACCACGTGACCTTTCTCACCAGATCTTTCTCTCCGAGAAATTCCAACTCCGTTCAGTGGAGCACGCTTGTTGGATCATGAATGCTGTTTCAGGGTTTATTTTGTAAATGTTGAGTTTATCATTTATGGAATCCTCTGTCCTTTTGAATGAGATGTCACGTGTCCTTGTTTACTACAGAGCTTGTGAAATGCCCTCGATGTTCCTCTTTATTAGTGAGAAGTGCAAGACGGGAATAAGTGAGGTGGTGCGTGGGAATGATGATGTGTGAAATGAGTTGAAACAGGGACTCTTTGGCTACATCAGCCTCTTCATAGTTTCATTTCCTGGTCTAATCTGGCTCCATTAGTATCATGGTGGAACCACCAGTGTGATAAGTTATCCTCAGTCATGTGCCCACAGGAAGTCTGGAAATGAGCCCGTGCTGTGCGTTATTTGATAAAGGCCTGAGCAGCCAAGGCTACTGATGATTTGTTTCTTCCGAACCACAGGCTTGACCATTCAGCACGTGTTTTAACCGCCAACCTGAGGTCCAGCACTTGTTCCATGAACCCAATTTATTTCCTTTGCCTGGTTCCAAGTTTTGGATTTTTAACATGGTGTGCTCTCGTTTGATTGTCTGAGTACTTTGCGCACATGGCGATGCGTCGTATCGATCTTTAACCCGTGGGGTTTAGCAATTTGTTCCCTTTGTCTGTGTACAGACGTCTGTGTGTCTGTGCTAATCGGAACATGAACGTGCGGTTTAGCCCAACTTAGGCTCTAGATTTTTACACATTGTGCGGAACCTTGTACCGATCACGCATGCGTACAGGAGTAAGGTAATGGATTCACTGTCCACCTGCCTGGCAGTCAAAATAGGAAACCATTCCAAACAGGAAACTTGCCGGTTTAGGGACGTCAGAAAGGACACAAACAACCAATGAGAATGGATAATTTAAGGTGCTGTAAAAGATGGAGCAATGTTGCCTCTTGGTTCGGCTCGACAATGCACACTCAAGGTATTTGGGTGGTGGTGGTGGTGGTGGATTAACAGTTTGAGACGCGTGACAATTTACATGTACAACGATGGTCCGAATTTCAATTGTAAATGATTCCAACACTTGTGTAATATACGATAATACAAGGTGGGTTAGTGGTCAGGGTGGGAGTTAAATTGACCATTTTCTGTAATGTGTACCCTTCATCCCTACGACGGTGCATCCCGGCTTATCACGTCCATTGTCACGTGTCTTCCAGATAGCCAAGCCATTGTGGATGGGAATCTGAAGCTGATCCTTGGCCTTGTATGGACGCTGATTCTCCACTACTCTATCTCCGTGCCCGAGTGGGAGGATGAGGAGGACACGTCCAAGAAGCAAACCCCGAAACAGCGTCTGTTCGGATGGATCCAGAACAAGCTTCCTGATATCCCGGTGCGCAACTTCAGCAAAGATTGGCAGAATGGCCGCACTCTGGGTGCTCTTGTGGACAGCTGTGCCCCAGGTAAGCTTCGGATGCTTTAGGACAATCTATTAGACTAGTGGTGTACATTTCAGCTGCAGACAGTTTGGTCACATGTCCTCCAGATGAGGGTTCTGGGGGTGGTTGAGTTGTACATGCTGAAAACGTCCAGTTGTATGTACTCCCAACTTTAATTCCGGACATGTTTGGTTCCAATTTTTGTTTAAAATTACCAGGTGATTACTGAGAGGGTCACAAAGTGTATTATGATGGTATTTCTTTACTTGGTAACGCTTTGTGTGTTATTTTGCATGAAATATTCTTGTAATTATCATCATCATTGTTCATTCATTTAATTAATGTCAGTACTCGCATTGTGATACAGTGAGCATGTTGCCAAGTTTGTGCAAGCCTCCTGCAATACTTGGACAAGAGATGGTCTTGGTGGAGGTGTTGGCATTCTTGAAGATTGGGATGCAAGGGGTTGTGCTTGGTATGGAGAGAATGGCCTCAAGGATAGTCCGTCCCCAGTATTCGTCCCCAGAGCTCACTCTCACTCCATACCATGCCTGCTCCCATTGTCGTCGTATCTTTGCAAGCGCGGGCACGTTTGGCTCTGGGAGATCCGGCCGGTTCGACATTGCTGCCTCGATGCTGCAGCTGTTCCACTTGCGGTTCTTGCGAGTTTGCATTGAAGTCACTAATCCTGGGACTGGGCCTTTCCACTCTTTGGGCTGACAAGCCGTGTATCCTTCATTTGCGATGCTGCTTCAAACAAAGCGTACGGGGGAGGAAAAAGCAATGGAACAAAAACTGGAAAGGATGATGAGGAGAAAACATTAACGTGGAGAGAGGAGGTATTGAGGGTAGAATCGATCACATGAGTGGGAATGGGTGATGTCCTGATGCACACCCATTTTGAAACTGGAGGGAAATTTGGGATTGAAGAGTAAAAAGTTGGTTCACTGTTAGGGAAAATAAATGAGTGTTGGTGAACAGGAAGCTGTGATTTTTTTTTTTTTTTTTTGGAAGTTTCACCAGAAGTGCGATCCGAGCAGACTGTGTGCCCTACGGAAACCTGGAAGGGGGGTGGGTGGGGGGATGTGGAAGCAAGGAAAGGGTAGAGAATGGAAGATGGAGGCATTAACCAGCCTTTCTGTGATGCGAGAACAGGCTGAGAAATTCGGCTTCATCGGTGTCTTCCAATAATTTTGAGGACCATAGCATCAAGATGTGGAAGGTGATTTTGCAGCACCAGCCCAAAGCGGAGGGCAGTACTCCTTAAAACCTGTAAAGCCTTCATCCACAGTTTGACGATGTTCAGTCATGTTGAGGAAAGACCTCAGCAGCTAAATGGGCATCCCTCCATTGTGCAGCTTTGGAGGCCAACTTGAATACGCGGTTTGCCCAAGACATTGTGGCTGATGGTCCAAAAGTTTTGAGTGACTGAACTTCTTTAAGCGGTTTGTTGTAGGTCGATTGGACGGTTCATCATACGATGCTTTGAGAGAGACGGTGACACATTTAGAGACAGATTTGTTTGGATTGTATGTTGTCCTGTTGGCTGGTTTCGAAGTAGACTGAATGTGATCTATAGAGTGCTTGAGGATGTGACGGACTTCCAATCTGAACTTCCTGGAAGAGAGAGGACCAGTCGCTTCAAGCCATTTGACTCGCCACAGGATTTGGTGCATCGTCGGCGGGATGAAGGGTCTGATAACAGAAGACGAGATGGAATTTATCTGAGCCGGTGTTTCCACCTTTGGGACTTGGTCGTATTAGGACACGTGCTGTAAGCAGTCGTAATCCCGAGCACGTGACATTCTTCACCTCCATTGTATGATTTAGGTTGTACTTGTCTCGCGTAATCGGTCACTTTCCCATCGATTACGTTTGTCTATGGTGGGTGAGTTTTTGCAATCTTGGATCAACTTCAGCAATTATTGATGCTGAAATTCCTGGACTCCTCATGCCCATTTGCCCGTGAGCACGTGACGTTTCCCAGGTCTTTGCTCGAGCCTGTGTTGAAAAAATCCTGAGCTTTCTTCAATGGTCGGAATGCTGTTCATTTTGTCAGAATCAAAACCTTTCATTCATCCCTCGCATGCCCTTTTGACCCAAGGTGTTGGCTATCCCACAGCACTCGCTTCCTTTGTGTAACAATTGAATCCCCTTTTACTTTTCCCTTGTGATCACGTGACTGAGCCAGCCGTTGGGGTTTCCTCCTTTTTGATTTCCTAACCGAATGGTTTGTGGTTTGTTTATTCCACAGGTTCTTGGATTGACACAATTGCAATCAAGAATCCGACTTTTGGTGTTTTCATATCGATTCGCCATTTTGAACATTATTTTGTTGCAGACATTGAATCCCTTGGTCCATTTCCCACCAGTGTGTCTCGCTACTCCCTCGTAACTGCCAAGTTCTGTTCTTTGAATGATCGGTAGTTGTAAAGGTTTTGGGGAGTCGTGTAAAGCGAGTATTGTTCCCGATAGTCCGAATTGCTCTGATCTGTCGTTGTTGTGTTTTTGTTTTTTTTTTCTCATCAGACTCTGGTTCCAGTGGTAATTCATTCTTTCGAGACCAGTTGAGCATTGTTACCATGGGTATTTCGTTGTGAAAAATTGTTGTTGCCAATTGTGTTTGTCTGTTTGGCACGATTTTTGGCCTTTCATGAAGAGTGGGCGCCTTATCGCCGACACACCGAACAAGTTAGAAATTCCTGCCCAAATCTCATTGGGTCAATGTCTGGCCTGGCTTATCAGGTTCTTGAAAGACTTGTGGCAAAAACCATTCCTCAGCTATTCCCCACAATAATTTGAGGCCTATAAAAGGTTGTAGGTTGCAGCTGCACCATGAGGTCATTGTATTACACCAACTGTGCTGTCCGTTAGTGTTGCGAACGATGTGACTGTCAGTTTTGTTTACCACGACCGTTTGACTCTTCATTGTTGTGCACCTTCCAAATGTTTTGTTTCGATAACATTTACATTCAAGGTGTTTGCTTTTAGATACAATATTTAATCACCTGGGATAAGGACGAAACTCGTGCCCTGTTGTCGTCGATCACACTGGACCTTCATTGGTTAATAAATGCTGCACTATGTTATTGTCCAATCATGCTCCTCTTTCGTCCCGTCCCTCACCTTCTCTTCGAAATGTTGGTGCACACCCCCCACGAGGGTCAACTAGCCAACTACCCACTAAATATGCTTCACCTGCACAGAAAAGTGTGTTAATTTTCAGCTTGATCTCCTTGCACAACCACGTACGTCTGCCACCGCTTCCCATCATTTTGGTTGATCTCATAATGTGGTCCCTGGTCCATTCTTGTCCTGCCACTCGGAGCTCGTCACCAGAGTTCCGATCTGTTTCTTTCATTGGGTCCAACAGAGGATGGTGGGAAGGTGAGAGAGCCGCACCGCAAGGTAGAGTGGTACTTGTAAAACTACAAGCTCCTTGATGCATTGTACTGAGGCCCTTGCCATGCGTGCGTGCGTGCACGTGTTGTACATGTTACTGTTTCAATCCACACTGGATTGGGTGATTAGAACACCCTTTTGTTCCTAGAATACTGATCTTCACTTTCCGAGTACTTTCCTAGCTTCCATTGCATGGATCCCAATCCACATGGTTTCATAACCTCGAACGAATCTCCTGATGACACAGATCCTGTGTTTTCCTTGTTATCGCTGGAGAAGACTGGGATAGTCCCAAACATGTGTTTGCATCCATCATTGAGCATGATTAGCACCCACGGAGTACTTTACATGAACCCAGACGTTTGTGGGTTACATCTCATGTTGAGCCATGAGATGGATCTCTGATGGCTGTCGCTTATCCTTTTGCGTCAGTCCATCGATCCAGGCCACATTGTCTTCCGTGGCATCGGCCGCTGATCTCCCAAGCTGGTCATCACATACTCGTCCATCCTTCTCAGAATCCTTCAAGCCATTGTACGTATTGCTCCGCGAAATGCAATTCGTGCCATGTGTTGTCATACTCCCAAGGACGTCACATGGTTTGAAATGCTCTCATGAAAACTGTGAGCCTTCACCGCTCCATGGCTGTTATTGCAGGACAGCCATCTTTACTGGAACTTTGTTGGTCCCACATGTGGGAAACTTTGGTATGGGGGGGGGGGGTCAACGAATGACTCTCTCATGGCCCTGCAATACCGTGTGGAGTAAACCCGTATTATGGTCCATGCATGTACTCCTAGTGAGAGTAAAATTTACTTTATTTATTAATGAATACATCACGAGATGACTCGCCTCTCCCTATTTGTGTAATATTGAAGATTAATGATTTTTGTGGTGGCTGGCAGGTCTGTGCCCCGATTGGGAGACCTGGAGCGAGGAGAAGCCGGTGGACAATGCTCGTGAAGCAATGCAACAAGCTGACGAATGGCTCGGCGTACCCCAGGTTGGTCATTTGTCGGGAACACGACCTCCAGGCTTTTAGGGCCTTTACCCTTTGTAACTTTTAATCGGATGATGGAGAAGGTACGAATGAAAATGCTAAACCTGCTCGGATACCCAGCTTTACTCGAACGTGAACACCTTGTGGGATGTACAGATCCTTCCCCTTATTCGCCGTAAAGGAAGAAACCCATGGTGGTGCAATCCTTTGGTCATCAAGGTTTGAACACCTTCTTCGAGACACCATGGGGTTTGTTTTGAAGCGTTTGGAGTTTGTAAACCAACATGGAATGAATGACCCGACAAACATTCCACACAGCATTGTGATGGTTAATCCTCAATAAGTGATTGATTTTAACCATGAATTGTCTTTGTCATGTTTAATCATTCACTTTGACATGGATATATCGACGGTGATCTCCAAACATTGATAACGAGTATGGCATTGTCCTTTAATCACATTAGTCAATATTTTTGGGTTTGTTGAGTAACCCCGTGTTGAAGGGTCCACTTGGATGTGCTCCTCAAACCCATCCACAGGTTAGTGGTGGTTCTGGGGACAGACCATGTCTCGTAGTCCCTGAAGATAAAGTGGGTCATGACTGCTAACCCTTTGATTGAAGTAGAACATGATGATGATGATTATTATTAGTGAGCCACCTGGGTTTTATCCAATAGTAATGCGCTGAGTCTCATGAGAATAGCTTGATTCCTGAAACATTTGAAGTGTAACCTGTCACACCGCTACCTGGAGCTGCATTTGAAAGTGCAACCTCTGGGGTGGCAGTCACGTTTTACGTGTCACGTGTCATGCGACGCAATAACTGGAGCAGTTTGGTGTTACCAATTGGGTGAAAGGTGTTTTGCTTGTCGCTGTGGTTTCCTTTTAATATAAAACAAAAAAATAAATTGTCATTTGTACTGCCCTTACTGTACGAGTTTGTTTCATTGTTTTTACAAATGGCTGGCATTCCAGAAACTCAACCACGGTGTTTGGTTCCTTGAGTTATTGATCGTCTCGTCCTCATCCTCAGGTGATTACTCCCGAGGAGATTGTGGATCCAAACGTCGATGAGTACTCGGTCATGACGTACCTGTCTCAGTTCCCAAAGGCCAAACTGAAGCCAGGAGCTCCTCTGCGACCGAAGCTGAACCCCAAGAAGGCCCGCGCGTACGGCCCAGGTTCGCTCTGTGGTGGCCTTTGTGCGCCGTTTCTCCTGCCTGTGATTTGTCCTCATTACAAGTGGGTTCTGAGTTTTCAGCAGTTCGTGATGTTCTCCTAAAATGATGTCCAAAGGCTCTTTGTAACCTTGGAGTTCTGGTCAAACCAACTCTCCTGTGCTTGGCCTTGCGGTGCTGGAGCCGCGGTGGAGCATTCGTAATTGCCCGGCGGTTGTGATGATTAGCTCCGCTGTCGTCACCGCCACGGAACTGCTAGCCTTGGTTGCGCAAACAAGCCTTTAATGCATCGCGTTTGGCAAGGTGTTTGTGCGTTTGAAGTGAAACGAGCCTGACATTCGTGCAGCGCAAGGCCATCTTTGGCTCTCTTCCTCGGTATGGCCGAGGCAGCCTGCCGAGGGTCACGCTCGGGTGGTGATGGGTCGTGCCAATTGTGCAGGATCCGTTGGCAGCCGGTAGTTTAATAATATATGAATAAATGTAGTCTGCTGCGGTGGCTCGTGCCTGCACTGACCTCTCGCCTCGATGTGTCACAGGCGTGGAACCCTCAGGAAACGTGGCTACGCAACCCACGGCATTTGTGGTGGAGACTGTGAGGGCCGGGCAAGGCGATCTCTCCGTTTCTGTGAAAGGTCCGACGGGAGAGGATGATGAGGTGAGATGTCTCATCGTTATGAGAGGCGTTCGTGGAAGATTCCAGAAGATTACATGCATGTCTGCGTGACGCAGAGTCTAATGACCTGGAAAGTGTTTCTTTAAGAATAGTTTTTAAAATGATGCTGGTTGGTGTGGGTTGTCTCATTCCTCATTGCGGTATCACGTCACGTTGGTGCCCCGTTTGTGACGGCACATTGAGACCCGCCATTCATGACTGGGTCATAGTTGTGGTTCTCCGAATGGCCATTCGTAGTGTACATCAACATTGAATTGAATCCAATGTGGATCTCTCATCCGATAGATAGGAAATGGCAACCCCACTAAACTTCAGTGTGGAGCAGTTTGTCACATAAAGCTGTTTAGAAATCCAATTCTTGAGGAGCTACTTCGTCTTGAGTTGTCCTCAAGTAACTGTGACATGTTAAGCACCCAAGGTGTACTGAGCTGGTAGTACTAGAGCGATGAACACACAAAGCAAGTTGATGTGGTATTGTGGATCTGCTTCTTTGGTCTCACTTGCTGAGTGGAACAGCACCAAGGTGGTGTAGTTAGTTGCTGTGATTTCAGTAGTTATCGGGGTGGTAATGGTTGTACATGGAAGGTGCTTGTAAATCGAAGGGTGGATGCGGTGCCCTGTGGTCCGGTCCGTTCCACCGCACCGACACCCGGGTGGCCATTTCACCAATGTGGATAAAATGTGATGACAAACATTTGTGTGCCGGGCTGACAAGAAGGCCTGGAGGTACGCAAACCACCTCTGTCATCTATCCTGGGTTTGAATCCCGACCCAGCTGTAAACTGTTATCCTGGTGTTTCACATGTAGGACGATTCATCAATGCGCGTCGTCCCTCGGATGGACGTTTTAGCTGGGCATCTCGTGTTCCTGCATAAGTTGGATGTTAAGAATCCCACGAGTCGCAGAGTCTGCAATCTTTCTCCGGAACCTTGAACAAATTACAAATTGCTGTTCGAACCAGAGTTCAATGTCAGGCCCGGCCAGCTGGTTCGTGACGGATGAACTTCCCCCGGCCAAGCTGTATGAGCGTGAGAGCTGAAGTTAAAGTTGCTGAGTGGAGCTTCCCTATCACCCATTGACCCGACCCCGACCCCCACCTCTCACTGCCCTGCCTTGTTTTATCAGGATTACTGAAGGGTTAGTCAGCCCCCCCCCCAGGATTACAGAAAGGTTGATCCAACAACCCCCCCCCCAGATGCTGTACATGTTAATCCGACCCCCCCTTGTGGATTACGGACGGGTTAATCCGACCCCCCTTGTGGATTACGGACGGCTTAATCCGACCCCCCTTGTGGATTACGGACGGGTTCATCCGAGCCCCCCCCCCCAGATTGTGGACGGGTTAATCTGACACCCCCCCCCCTTGTGGATTACGGACGGGTTCATCCGAACCCCCCCCCCAGATTGTGGACGGGTTAATCTGACACCCCCTTGTGGATTACGGACGGGTTAATCCGAACCCCCCCCAGATTTTGGACGGGTTAATCTGACACCCCCCTTGTGGATTACGGACGGGTTAATCCGAACCCCCCCCCCATTGTGGATGACGGAATTGTTAATCTGCCCCCCCCCCCCCGCTGCATTGTGAAAAGAAGGGTTTAGTTACTGGGTCGTGTCTGTTTGTCCTTATCGGTTTATGATCGATGACCAGATTATTTAAATTGATTTGTTTGATGATCTTCATTCACAAAAAATAAACATCACACAAACGATCCACAGGACTGGTATTGAGGGTACAGTTTGGACAAATTTTAAATTTCCCCATTACCCCCAAGTTTGCACATTTGTGGTTCACGGGGATGTTTGTGAGTGTAACCCAAGACCCTCCTGTGTATGTATGTATATAACCTCGTACATGTCATGGATTCACTCCATGAGTAAACCCCAGTGTTCTCTCCTCCCAAGGTTTTTTTGAATCCACGTCCGGTTTGCCTTTCCTTGTTTAACACCACCTGATCCCCGCACTGTTTGTGGAGCACGGTGTTCTGGCATCCATTAATACTGCTTGTTTCACCTTCAGGTGAGGGTGACTGCAAACAATGACAAAAACCACACGTATGCGGTTGAGTATACACCCAAGGCGGTTGGGCCACACGAGGTATGCAGGCACTTTTACATCACCCTTGTGGTTTTGCTTGCAATGAAGAGTGAATTGTGTTCGTTTTGCCAAACTCTGTGGTTTTTGAATGCATTTTATTGCCACACAGGTGAAGATGTGTTTTGAGTGTCTCAACATGTTTTGTGATCTCTCGCCTCTCCTCCCAACCCCCTCCTCCAAACCCCCTCCTCCCAACCCAACCCCCTCCTCCCAACCCCAATTTGCAATGTTGATCGACTTGCTCTCCACGGAACGTGTAATAACCTTCTCAGCCTGACTCGTTCATTCTCACATTTGAACGTTGGAGACGAGGGATTCAATTTGACTTATTTGTACAGGTATCCCTTGCCAACCACGGCGGTTCGGTTCCTGAGAAACCCCATGGTTGGTAAATCTGCCAGTGGTAAGACTAAAGGCCTATGATAAGGGGGTTGCATTCTGTGGCTCCAAGTGACCTACACACCCCTGTGCCTTCAATAACCATGATAGATATTTATGATGTACGGTCCCCTCCCTGTGTGAACAAAATACTCTTAATTAGCTTTAATATTGATGAAGTCTAGATCGCCTTTTAATCAACTTTAATATTGATGTTGAAGTCCAGATGACTGTTCGGGGGTGGTTGATGGCATGAGGGGCTGTGTACCCCTCTTCAAGCAGAGGCTCAGGATCCTCGATGGAAAACCCTGATGAGGCAGGAGAACTGGTGACTGAGATGGGACAAAAGACGTGGTGTCTGGAGTAGTTGTTTGTGGTGGTGGTCTTTTAATAAAACCAAGGATTGAGGGCTGCTTCGTTTTCATTTGGAGATCTTTCTGTACCTCTCTGTATGACATCATGAGATCCTCCAGCCTTCACCTTCATTCTAAACTTCGCTCTATGAACGGCTCGATCTTAACCACCATGTCCCAGATATTCTTGGTTGTTAGCATGATGTTGCTAATGGTGGGAAGAGTCAGCTTCGGGCATGTAACCACCTCCTTGTCCTCGTTTTCAGCGACACTGGAGGATTTTGTGATCCCATGTAGGTCTTCCTCTGCAGGCGACTGTCGGAGCTCCTCCACTTCACTGGCCTGAAGGTCCTCAAACCCCCTTCCTCCCGCATCTTGTGTGAGCTCCCTGATGCAGCTCACCTCAGCCTCGACTGAAATTCTTGGAAGTCAACGTCCTTCCAAATTCCCCCCCCCCCCCATGAGGCTTTGAGGGTTGACAGCTTCACCTCATCTGAGGACTCTAATGGTGATGATGCAGTCTGCCATGTTGGAATTTTGCAACATTGAGTCACTGTCTATGTAGTCATTCTCCATGGCTTCCAGGATGCCGCCAAAAGGGTGCCGGAAGTAACAGCTCTTCATCGTGATTACACGTTGGTCCATGCATGGCCTGTCACTTTTTGGTGGACCACCCGCAACACTGGTCCAAATTGCAGCCTCACCGTTCTCGATGGTTCTCATCGTGGACTCGTTCATACGGATAGCACTCTCTTCATGCAAGGTGATCGAGCTACTCTGGCTTTTTTGAAATTGAGAGCAAAACTGAGTGGAGATTGCTTGCATGGAGTAGCAGGCATGAAAAACACGAGGTAGCGGAGCGTGGGTAACCACGCTTGATGTGCTTGACCACCGTGGTGGGAGATTTGAAGTGGCGGACTGATGTGTGGCTGCGGAAAACCATGGTTATTCGCAATAATCTCATGATTATTGATCTCATGAGATCTCATGAGAGGATCTCATGAACTGGTATAACTAGTTGACAAATGTTGTCCAGAATATTGAGTGAATACTTGAAAGTGCTGTTGTAAAACCCACGCTTGGTTGGGGACACAAGTATGTGCATAACATTAGGACCCAGGTTTCTCGATACCCTTTGATGTTGTCGATGGTCTTTGATTATTTAAATCGTCTTGAACTTGTAGCCTGTTATCTTGATGAAGCTTTCGTTTGGTGTGCAGTGCCTCCACTTACCTGTGTGCATGTTCTTACCTGTATTGTTTGTTGTGTATAGCTCTACTCACCTGTATGCATTGTTCCACTATTAACCTGTATTGTTTGGGTACCACGTCTCGTCCCACCTGCATGCACACGACCCGCCTAACCGCACCTCGTGTGCGCTCATCCCTTCCAGGGCCCTACCTGCCCGAGCATGCTCTCAGGAGCTGTGCATCTGGTGGTTTCCCCCTCGTTGTGGTAATTACGATGCTTGGAGCAAGTCGGAGCCAAGATCCTGTTTCCTCTGACGCTTCCTCAACAATCTCATTTGAATATAAAAATCTGATTATTAAATGTATCGTGATGTTGAAAATGTATGTTTGCCTGCTGACATCATGGTCATTGTGTCCTTCCCTCCACCATCTCCATTTTGGCGTTTTCTTGTCTGTTTTGAGTACACAATGGAGGTGTTGCGTGATTGTGTGTGTGTGTGTGTGTAGGTCATGGTCCTATTTGCAAACCAGCACATCAGTAAGAGCCCATTTCACGTGATGGTGTCAGAGCCCCAAGGCGATGCCAACAAGGTGTCTGCTGCCGGACCTGGACTGGTGTCTGCGGGTGTTGTGGCCGGACGACCGACAGACTTCAACATTAACACGACTGGTGAGCGCTTCCACATGGTCCCATCGTCCCATGGTCACTTGGGCTTCCACATGGTCCCATCGTCCCTTGGTCCCATGGTGGGTACCTGTGACGTAACCGCTCAACCTCAATATTCAGGATGGTCTCAGCATGTCATTTGTGCAGACCAAGTCCTGGAATGACTTTTAAAATATATAATATGCTTTTGATTAATTTTAAAATGCGTTTGTCGTCCCTAAATGGCCATTCACTTCGACATGTTTATTCAGGAAGTATGTGAGAGACTTCACGAGACATGGTCGTGGAACAGGTGGTGTCTCGAATGGCATTGGCCTACAAAAGCCTCTCTCAGATTGGTTTTACGTTTTGCGCTTTATTTGGTCCATAAGAGGTCCATTTCCATTGTAACCCATTGGTCGCTCGATATGGGCGGCATGGTGTCATTATCGATCAATTTGATGGGCAAGTTGCTCTGTATGTTGCACTCAAACACCTTGCATGGAGGCCGAGTACGTCGACTATTTGTTTTTAGTCAACACGAGGCACGGTATTATAATTGGCCGTTGAGTAAGGAGGGCCATGTTGTGTTCAGGTGCTGGAGTGGGCGATGTTGCGGTGGTTGTTAAGGGTCCCAAGGATCAACCAACTTTGGTCGATGCTGCCTTGGAAGAACGTGGTCCAGGAATGTATCGCTGCTGCTACAAGCCCACAAAGGAAGGGCCTCACACGGTCGCCGTGTCTTTCGGAGGCCTGCCGATACCCCATAGTCCTTATACAGTCAACGTAGCCCCAGGTATGCCCCTCCGGCGGTATGTGGCCCCCAGAGGGTTAATGTTTTTTTTTTTTAAAGTGCATTGTGCTGGTTTGACTTTTGATGTTTCTATCATTGATATAAATGGTGCGGTTCTGTTGTGAAACACTTCCTGGTTATCCTTCATTGCCGGAGGTTACTGAGCTTGCCAATGTCGAATTGAATCCATCTCGCTTTTCGTTTCTCTTTCCCAGTCCTTGTCAATTTCCTATCTTTGCACTTTCCTCCTAGCTTCCTGTTGTAGTCTGACATTAGACCCAAACTGGGTGGGACGTGGCCTGGCATGGTGCATGCTGTTGGGGGTATGGCTTGAGCTGGCACACTGGGGTGGGGTGGGGTGGGTGTGTTTATGGTTTGGGGGTTTGTGGGGTGGGTGTGTTTTGTTGTGGGGGGGTTTGGGGGTTTGTGGGGTGGCTGGGTGCCACCAGTAGAGCTCCCCCGTCTTGTTTGGTTCAATTTGTCCTTCAAGATGCAGCATAAGATTAGCAATGAAGGACATGTAAAAGGTCCAAGGCCTAGTCACTCTGTGTTGGTGGCAAAATGAGGAATGAGTTTTTATCCTGTTGTTTAACGATTCATTCACTTGTCTTCCTCCTCTTTCTTTCTCCTTAATCCTCCATTTGAATGTTTCATCTTTTGCTCCTTTTCACCTCCTGCCCTCTTTTTCTGTTTCATTAACATTTTGTTTTTTCACTGTTGTCCACTTTTAATTCTAAAACCCCCTTATTTATTTATTTATTTATTTATTATTAATCTCACCTTCAAATTCTCTGTTTGCACCGCATTCCCTGTGCTGCTTCTTCTTGACTCGTGATCCCATTCTCCCAACTTTTTATCTCTTTCTCCCTCTCTCCCTCTCTGACCTGTGATCCCTGACATTACAACAATTTGTTCCATCCCTAAAATCATTACCCACACCCCCCTGCATTTTAGGAGGGTGGGGGTTTGGATACAAAGTGGAGGCTTATGGAACAAAAGTAACAGTAGAGGGACACACTCCAAGGGTAGTGTTGCAAGACAAATAAAAAATAGCCTTGGACGAACATTGGGGTGCCGGGGATGACGCATGGGGTGGACGAAATGCATCCAGAAGGAAAACAAAATTTTTAAGGAGCGCTTGAGGGTGAGAGGGGTGTGATAACGAGGGGAGATTGGGGGCGATCTGAGATGGTGGTAAACAGTTGTCATGAAGTTGAAAAGGAAGTGGAAGTTGGATCCACAGGGTGGGGGAGGGGGGGGGGGGGTGGATGGTGGACCACGTGCGTCCTGCATAAACTTATGGGGGTGGGGGGGGTGCAAAACACAGTAGATGTGTTTTGTTGCAGATGAAGGCCTTGTACGTGGATAAGAGTTCAGGTGTGCCAAGGGAGGACTTTGTACAACATAGGATGTCCAGTGAGCTGTTGGCTCTGAAGGCTAACTTTGAGATGTGGTTTACACACGAGAGAGGTCGTGGCTGACTGAGGCCCAGGAGTTTGAATCACCGAACTGCTTCATGAGGATTGTTGAGAAAGTAGAATGGTGGGTCTTGCAATAAAATAGGGTTTTCCAGAGTCAGATTGAAAACCAGAACACTGCCTTGAGGAGCTCCAGCCTTGACGGGTAGAGGCGATGAAAGTATTCCATTGAGAGCCACATGTCGGTTACGAGAGTAGAGGACGTCAGTGAGCCATGTGTGGAGTTAGCCTTGTGTGCCATAGGTAGAGAGTTTGGAGAGTAAGGAAGGCAGGATGCCTGACTATCAAAAGCACGAGATGTGTCCAGAGACGGCCATGATGTCATGCCTGATATTGATGGCCTCCATCCATTGTTGGGTGAGTCGAAGCAGTATGTCCAAAGTGGAGTGACCTGGTCTGAAACCAAATTGTTGGAGAAGAGGAATGATTTCATCTCGACTGTGAAGATGGATTCCATGACCCTGTGAGCTGATGAGGCCCAGGAGTTTGAAGACGCGAGCTGATGCAGTCAGTCGAGGGCTGAAAGAACCTTCTCCATCTTGTCTGGTGCAAAAGACAGAGTCAAGGAGCACTTGGGTATGACGGGGAAGGATCGGTACCGAGAGGGTGGGCACGGAGTGAGGCCTTGGGAACGCAAGATTAGGAAGCAAACACAGAATTGAGGCATTTGGCCTTCTCACGAGCAGAGTCGGCTGGGGTGCCATTGTAAAAGGGAAGGGATGGAAGGCTAGCCTACACCATAGACAGACTTGACAAGATGCCAGGTTTTTGAGGAGGGAGAGAAGTTTGCATTTTCATTGTTGAGGTTGGACACGTGTTGCTTTCTGGCTTTCCTGAGTGGACACCCACCAACTTTCCCAACCCATCCCTGACATCACGACGCTCCATTTAAACAGTGAACCCTGACATCTCTGTCCCTCCCTCCATGCGTGATGTTGTCCCGAGCCTTCCTTCCTTTGTGTCTTTGTGTCCATGAAATGTGTCTTCACCTTCCTTTCCCAGTGAAGTGGTGGTTAACGTATCACTGAGATGGTCTGCAGACCCCATTTTTACCATTTCCATTGCACACGTTGCTTGAAGTGGTTATGAAGGGTGGTGTGTGGTTCACCAGATCCCTGCATGTTCTTACACTCTAAAAATGGTGTTTGCAAGTTACTGAGATCCTGTGTGCTCTTGGACCTTTCAGCGAGCAAAGCCATCGCTTGTCGTGCCACTGGTCGCGGCCTTCAGGCGAAGGGTGTTCGTATAAACGAGATTGCCGACTTCACCGTGCTCACCGAGGGTGCGGGCTCCGGGGATCTGCAGGTGACCTTGAAGAAACCAAGTGAGTGTTGTCACCAGAGCTCCATCTTGTGGTAGGAATTCCACTTTGGTGTTGGTGCTTGTATCATATTACTTCCAATGTCGGCGTTGTGGTTGATGAGCAAGGCCGGATTTTTGGATTTTATATAAACCTTGTAGGTGAGGGAAGGAATTTGTAAGTTTCGGGTTCCATCGGTACCCGATTCGCTCCTCCTGAAGGACATCGTGGGATTTTTTTTAACGTACATCAATTGATACTGGCAGATGGGGCACACAGTTTAACATCCATCTGAGTAACGGCACACAGGCACACACATTGTCGCATCACCCTGCCTGATGAGGGTGATTATGATAGTTGAGAGTTTATAACTCGATCGGGATTCATAACCATGCGAGGTGGCTCTGAGGGGAATGTGCATGCCTCCTGTGGTGTAGGCCATCCTGCCAGCCCTGCAGCGGAGCTCTTGAACCGTAATAAGTAAACCAAGCACACGTCATGCACAGAACAAGTGATTTCCTGCGTTTCTGACACCATTTGCAGGGCCAATCCGATTGGGGGCTACACCTGTGCCCCCTGTTGGCCTTGGGCAAAATGTCCCTTTAATCACGACTCGATGTGGTCCCTTAAATGTGTTGTGTCCAAGTTATCAGTGCCCATTCCTAAAGGGTGTTTGCTCTAACATCTTCCTTCATGGGGGATCCTCCAAAGGTGGCGTTGAAGAACCTATAAAACAGAAGACCATGCGCGACACCCTGCACTCCTGCGAATACAAACCTACGGCAGTCGGAAAGCACACCGTATCTGTCACCTGGGCGGGACAGCATACCCCTGGCAGGTAAGGCGACCTTTGCCTTAAACGCATGGCCTTGTTGCAAGCATAGGTTAAAGATCATTGGAGGTTAAGTGGAAATTTTTGGCTTACTGAACCGAACCCTATGGATTTCTATACCCCAGTATACTATGGCCGGTCTCAGCCTGAACAAGATTATCCACTCGCTAGTCCAGGTGCATGTCTGATGGACGATCCAGTGTTTGACACGCAATTTGATCGATGTAGCCAAAAATTGTGATGGAGGCCGCTCTTGTCCCCTTGTCACGCAGCCCGTTTACCGTGGACGTGGGCCCTGAGGCGGGAAAGCAGAAGGTTCGGGCATGGGGTCCTGGCCTCAGTTCCGGCATGGTGGGGAAATCGAGTGATTTTGTGGTCGAGGCCGTGGGGACCGACGTCGGGGCACTCGGTGAGCATGGTGTTGCTATGAGGAACCCGGTCGGGCCGTGGCTGCTCGAGATGACAATCCACATTAGGGACGCTGTGATGTGGACGCATGATAAGAATGCTCACCTTGCACGGCGCTTCCCTCACCGGATGGGCCATCAATGTTTAATGGATTCGTTTCCCCTTTTTATGATTGCATCATGGTCTTAGGAATCGAATGCGCTCCAACGCTTTGCTTTTAATGGCCGTGGGGTTGAGAATGGAATTGATCCCTTTTAAAGGCTTTGTTGGCTTTCCTTCATCGGTAAAATCATTAAAATTTAATCCACGGAGTCGTCTTCATTCGTATGCGGCCCATAGCTACGGGGAGCCTCATTTTGTGTGTGAGGCAGTGCCCCCCTGCAGGTTAAAGTAGGGACTTGTAATTCCTTGAGGGTGCCGGTAATAACTCGCCTCTTCGCGAAGGACCCCGGCCGTGGGTTCTTTAACGTTCACCGATCGAGGCCGGCGGACGGGACGCCCAGTTTTAACGTCCATCCGAGGGACGGCACACACATCGATGAATCACCAGGATGACAGTTAATTGCTGCATTGGGATTCAAACCCAGGAAGGACAGCTCGGAGATGAGTGTGCGTCCCTCTCGGCCATCCTGCACGCCCTACTTGGTGATATTTTGATTTGAAATGTCGAAACGGTTGAACGGATTAGTTTTAAATGGGTGTGTGCAGTACATGGAGCGAAGGCCTTCCCCGTACGGGCTGTAGTTGCACACCAAGGGCCATGTGGTTGTCTGAGGTGTTTCTCATAAAAGTGCGAATGGCTAACTTTGTATTGGCTCTCCTTGGCCGTTTTAACCTTGACAGGTTTTTCTATCGAGGGTCCATCTCAATGCACCATCGACTGCACGGACGTGGGTGACGGTTCGTGCGACGTGAAGTACTGGCCCACGGAGCCTGGATGTTACGGCGTACACGTGATCTGCGATGACGACGAAATCAAAAACAGTCCTTTCATTGCGGAGATCGTGCCCGTCAACACGGCCTTCCACCCAGAGAAGGTTCGACCCGTTCGTCGGCTGAACTCGTACTTCGATCACACGACTGAACCTTGTGCGGCGCTTTCAACTTTGCCTTGCTGTTCGTTTCAGGTTCGAATTTCCGGAAAAGGCGTCGAGCCAACTGGTAACGTGGTGGGTCAACCTCTGGAGTTCACTGTGGATGCTAAAGATGCCGGAAAGGCTCCTTTGCAGGCCTTTGCACAGGTTTGTTTCTTACCGGGCCATGAACGGATGATCGTGACTCGACCAGTCCTTTCGTGTGATTTTTTTTGGCTGTTGTTAATTTTGGTTTCTGATTTCTCAGGATGTGGATGGAACTCCGGTGCCTGTTAAGGTCATCGATAATGGAGATGGTACATACGCGTGTCGCTACACGCCGCAAAAACCCATCAAGCACACCGTCGTCGTCACGTGGGGTGCACTCAACGTCCCCAGCAGCCCTTTCCGCGTGAGCTGTTCATTCTTGGCATCACTTTGCTGACCGTGTGGTTTCCACAGAACCTTTGAAATGGCACATTGCTGCGACATTTGTAGTTTTTGTCTGTAATTGCTCTAAATGGATTATCTGGATGTGGGCGAGAAACCGATGCCTTGTGTTGCAGGTTAAAGTCGGCAAAGGTAGTTACCCCCAGA
Source organism: Eptatretus burgeri (assembly GCF_056783735.1). NCBI lineage: Eukaryota > Metazoa > Chordata > Myxini > Myxiniformes > Myxinidae > Eptatretus > Eptatretus burgeri. The sequence continues at coordinate 159,970,475 of NC_140962.1, forward strand.
GGGTGAAGGTGTCGGGACAGGGAGTTGAGCGAACTGGTGTGAAAGCTCATGAACCCACCAGCTTCACCGTGGATTGCTCCGAGGCCGGGGAGGGTGAGTTGGTCCTCGACTCGGCCCCGTGTGGGATTCTTTTGATTCCTCTCCTGGTTTACGAGTCTCTGGATGGTGCGGAGAGACAAATTGACAATCATTAGTTATTGAGTTTGACGTCTGACCCCATGAAGGACTTCCCTTAGCTGATGTATGGGGATTCCACCGGCAGGAGAAAAGGTGCCAAAAGGAGTGCATGTGTGGGTGGGGTGGGAAGCTTGGACCAGGAAATTGGCCACGAGGTGAATGTTTTGAGATGTGGTGAGATGGAGGGTGAGGGGAAGTATTGGTGGATGCAAAACAACCTCAGTGGTGAGGGGAGCCAGCATTGTTTATCAGCTTCCTGCTGTGTTCCTAATTATCCTGAGAGCCCAATATATGATTGTTTCCAGCAAATTGTACACCCTGGCACTGGACAAATGCCTTGTGCACTGTTATGAACATGAACAAACCAAAAACGGTTTTCCGAGCTATTCCAAAGTGACCTCAAGGCCTTGAGTAAGCTCGTTTGGAAACTTGCTCAACCTACCCGGGTCATGGATAATGACATGGCCGAGGAACCCAAACTGCATCTGATCACTGGAGGATTTGAACATATTTTGGGAAACAAGTTGTAAGCAGAAGGCACAATTGAGCATCTGATCCGATTTGGAGCTTGAAGAGGAGTTTGAGTCCAGGAAAGGATTTTGGGTTGGTACGTGTGAGCGAACCAGTTTTGCGCAGAAAGTCACTAATGAAGGTTTCGTTTCCTGTAGGTGACGTCAGCGTTGGCATAAAGTGTGCCTCTGGTGTGCTGGGACCCTGCGAGGCCGATATAGACTTTGATATAATCAAAAACGACGACGACACGTTCCTGGTCAAGTACACACCGCTCGCAGCAGGGCGTTACACCATCATGGTGCTGTTTGCAGACGAGGTGAGGCTGCGTCGAAATAACGATGACTGGTGTTTGAGTTTTTGTGATGTAGTGCAAGTCGGTGGTTTAAATGCAGCAGTGTGCTCTTCACGAGTTAACGTTTGACATTTACCTGGGTAACCTTTGATTATTATGTTTTTTTTAGTCATTCCAAAAGGTTTGCTTTTGGTTCCCATTTAATACCTTGTAAAAGCAAAAAGGACTCTCCCTCCCTCTCCATGTTGTATCAAGGGGTCAGGTGGCTTCGGGATGTTCATTTGTACTGATGCCGTTGTCCAGCATACTTGTGGATCCTCCATCGCAGTTAACATCCAATTTACTCCAATGGCGTGATCTCGGACCCGGTCACTCCACCTTGGACATGCTCTTTCTGCTCTCCCAACAATGGACGGGGGCCCTTGATGTCAGACATGAGATCATGGCCGTCTCTGGACACATCTCGTGCTTTTGCTAGTCTGGCCTCCTGCCTTCCTTGCTCTCCTGTTCCAAGTCAAGGCTCTTTAAAAATTAAATAATTATTGTATCCGTATTCGGATCGTCACCAAAATCGAATCGATCCATCCTCGTCGCACCCAACCTGTCCAAGTTTCGTCAGAATTCGTAATCATTTCTTCCTTTGTCGCACACCCAACCTGTCCACCAAATCCGTCCAACCTGCAGACAGACGGATGTGAAAACATGACCACCTTCTGCCTTTGGTGGTGGAGGTAATTAAAGTGTCACACGAAGCAAATGTTTTATCGAGCAATGAAGTACGGCAGGAAGTGATGGCAATTCTAACTTTAAATTTACAATAAATGATGGTCACACATTTGTCATGTGACGTGGTACTTTAAGGATCCTTGTCGTTGAACAATCCACTCGACTTGTATGCAATTGTAATGATAGGCTAACTTATGATAGCTCGAGTTTTACTGGTTTTCAATGGTGTTGACATTTTGTTAACATTTAGCTCTAACTTGAAAAAAAACACAGGTAATCTGATTTCCCCCCCCCCCCCCCAGGGACACTTGTAAGGAAATGGAGGTTGTTTTATTATATTTTTTCTTTATCCTCAGGAGCTTCCCAACAGTCCATATCGCATCAAAGTAGACCCATCCCACGACGTACACAAGGTCAAAGCTGAAGGCCCCGGTGTCAGCAAGACCGGTAGGTTGGCAGTCATGGAGGTCCATCTTTTGTTTGACCGTTCCAGTCCAGCTGTGCCAGTTTGGTTTGTTCGGTCATTCTGTGGGTGAAAGTAATTTGAAGAGCTGCGTGTGATCGAATGGTGGAGGATGTAGTACGATTGGTGCGTCCAGCTTGCTGGTCTGATATCTCTGTCCATTTGTAGAGATTTTAAAGTTTAAGGAAATGGATTTGATAGTTATAGTACCAGTGGGCACTGCCACCCGGAGTATCCTCCTCCTCTGCCCATCATCTGTGAGCAATGTCCTGTGGCACAGTCTTGGAAATGCACTTTGTTTGTGTCAATTTTGAAAGTTTTTGTTTATCACATGTCATACTCCGTCGTGAGGCTTGTAATACTGGCTAACGCCAAAAGTGGTGTCATTTCTGCCATGTCAGTTTTGGTTACGTCCACGTTTCCCCCATTAAACTGAGATTTTGAACATGTGAATCTTCAATGGAACTGATGACTGCGTTGTCAGATTTTAAGCGTGAACATGCAGCCCCAAGGCAGGTTTAAAAAAAAAAAAAATTATTTCTTGTATACAAAGTGGAGGCTTGCAGGGGAGGTGGCTCTTGGTTGTGAAATATATTTTTATTCAGATGTTTACTCATCCATGTACTGTTTGGATGGAGGGAAGTGAAAGTTTTGTCCATTGTTATAAACGAGGTTCGTCTAAAAAGTAACGGGACTGACTTCACAGAAATTTTATTCCAAAAAATCTATTGAAATCACAGCTTGTCCCCTTCAGAATAGTTTCCCTCCAGTCTCACACACTTGTCCATCCTCTTCTTCCACGCTTCGATGCACCCCGGAAGGCTTCTTCTGGAATCCTCCGGAGCTCCGTCGTCACGGCCCTTTTGATGGCCTCCACATCAGGAAATCGGGTCCCCTTGATCACCCCCTTGAGCTTGGGGAATAGGAAAAAAATCACAAGGGGCCAAGTCTGGCGAATACGAGGGTCGCTCCAGAGTTGGCACGTTCCTCTTCTCCAGAAACTATCGGATGCTCGGGGCACTGTGAGCAGGGGCGTTGTCGCGGTGGAGCACCCAGGCATCGTTTTCCCACAGATCCCTCCTCTTGTCCTGGACGGATCTCATGAGGTGCCGGAGGATCTCCTTGTACACGTATTGATTCACTGTTTGACCCTGTGGTAGAAACTCAAAGTGGACGATGCCCTTGATGTCAAAAAACGCGATGAGCATCACCTTGACCTTCGACTTCGACATCCTTGCTTTCTTTGGTTTTGGTGATGCCGGACTTTTCCACTGACGACTCTGCCGTTTGGTCTCGGGATCGTATTCGAATATCCACGATTCATCGCCAGTAATGACTCTCCCGAGCAGGTCTAGATCGTCCTTTAGGCGCTTGATAATGTCTTGACAGACAGTGACTCTTTGCTGTTTCTGGTCCTCGGACAACAGGTTGGGGACCATCTTTGCACACACCTTGTGCATTTCGAGATTTTCAGTGATGATGCTCCAGACAGTGTCCTTGTTGATGGAAAGTTCCTCAACAATCATCCGCACCATGAGTTGACGATCTGCGCGCACCATCTGCTTCACACGCTCGATGTTGTCGGCCGTTCTGCTCGTTGAAGGTCTTCCAGACCGTGGATAGTCTTGAACCTCTTGTGCCATTGAAATACACGTGTGCGTGACATCGTTTCTTCGCCCATAGACTTGCTGCAGCATTGCGAAGGTTTCGGAAGGTGTTTTGCCAAGCTTGGCAAGAAACTTCAGATTTGCTCTCTGCTCACGACTCGCAGCGCGATGACTCAGACGAGACAACGTATAAATCACGACCTGTAAAAAAAAATCACACAATGTGCGCAGTCAACCTTCACCAATCATATATGTTGCTGGAATGTTGCGAAAGACTGTGACGCAACCCGTTCATTCAAGTTGTGTAAGTGGAGCACACAGCAAGCTCAGTCCCGGTGTGTGTGTGTGTGTGTGTGTGTGTGTGTGTGTGTGTGTGTGTGTGTGTGTGTGTGTGTGTGTGTGTGTGTGTGTGTGTGTGTGTGTGTGTGTGTGTGAGTGATCATCATATGTACAGTTCTTTGAGAAAGTCTTCACACCCCTTGACTTTTGTCCCATTTTGTGTTGCAGCCTGAATTCAAAATGGATTAAATTAATTCTTTTTGTTTATTTATTTATTTATTTATTTATTTATTTATTTATTGTAACTGATCGACACAAAACACCCCATAATGACGGTGAAAACGTGTTTTTTAGAAATTTGTACAAACTAATGAAAAATTAAAAGGTGAAATGTTTTGCGTCAATAAGTATTGAACCCCCTGAGTCGATGCTTTGTGGAAGCGCCTTTGGCTGCGATTACAGATTCGAGTTTTCTTGGCTTTGTCAGTATCAGCTTTGTACATCTGGATTTGGGGATTTTCTTCCTTGTAGATTTGCTCAAGCTCTGTCAAGTTGGATGGGAAGTGTCGGTGAACAGCAATCGTCAAGTCTTTCTACAGACTCTCAATGGGATTAAAGTCTGGGCTTCGACTGGGCCACTGAAGGATTTTCATGTTCTTGTTCTGAAGCCAGCCCAGTGTTGCTTTGGCTGTACGATTGGGGTCATTGTCCTGTTAGAACATCAATCTTCGCCGCAGTCGAAGGTCTTTTGTGCTCAGAAGTAGGTTCTCCTCAAGGATTTTCCTGTATTTGGCTCCATTCATTGTTCCCTCTATCCTTACGAGTTTTTTCGTCCATGCTGCTGAAGAGCATCACCATATCATGATGCTGCCACCACCATGTTTCACAGTCGCGATGGTGTTGGATGGGTGATGAGATTTGCTTGGTTTCCGCCAGACGTTGCACTTTGCATTCAGGCCAAATAGTTCGATTTTCATCTCATCAGACGACAGAATCTTTTACGTCCATGCTCTCAGTCTTTCACGTGCCTTTTTGCAAACTCCAGGTGTGGCTTCCATCTCCTGGCCACCTGTGGTGGAGCCCACCTGTGGCTGATTGAATTGTCACAGGTGGACTCGACTCAAGTTGAAGAGACATCTCAAGGGTGATCAAAATAAATTGGATGCATCTGAGCTCAATTTGGAGTGTAATAGTAAATGGGTCGAATGCTTGACATGAGATATTTCAGCTTTTCATTTTTAATTGATATTTATAAAAATTTCTAAAAACATGTTTTCTCTGTCATTATGGGATATTTTGTGTAGATCAGTGACAAAAAAATTCTCAGTTTAGTCAATTTTAAATTCAGCCTGTAACACTGTCAACTTTGTGTGTGTGTGTGTGTGGTTCTTAGCTCTATGTGCTTGTCCACAGGTGTGCAGCTGAACCAACCTACACAGTTCACTGTGACCACAAAGGGTGCAGGACAGGCAAAGCTGGATGTTCAGTTCACCGGATCTACGAAAGGAAACCCTGTGCGGAACATGAGTATCAAGGACAACAAGGATGACACTCATACAGTCGCTTACACCCCCATTCAGCAGGTACCTTGCGATGAGATCCATGTTCTTGATTCTCTATCGATTTTATTTTTACAAGGATGGCTTTCATTCAGCGATGAGGGTACATGTTGACCAAAGTGTCCCCCAAGGTTATGGACGATGTAGATGACTTGGTGACGTGAAGAATCAACACTTGTGCTTTCTGATAGTACCAACTCTTGCACCAGAGTGTATTATCACTGTTTGGAAGCTTCGTCCCACCTTTATTTTTAAAATGGTCACCAAGAGTGAGAAATCTGTTCGGTGGGGCAGCTCCAGGTGAAGATGACAGGGTGACCCAGATTGGATATTTGGTTAAAAAATTAAATGTATGACTGAGTGCTGATGATGGTTATCATAAGGTTGGTGGTAGTTCCTGTTTAGACATCATCTGTCTCTCCTTGACAAACTATTGATTCGTCGTGGTGAGGTCTAGTTTGTTGACCTCTGGCTCTCCCCCCGTACATCAATCTTTGCCCCTATCCATTCTCCTCCTCTTACTCTGATGAAAGTTTAACACCCAATGAGTTAGTGTCTCCTCACTTCCCCTCACCGTTAGTTTCGTCATTCAACGTTCTACTAATTATCTCCATCGTGCTACCTGCCCGCCGATGCAGATTGCCACTCACCTTCATGAGAAGGACTATTCATTCTGGTTTGAACGTTCATTGCTAAACTCTTGTAAATGATGCACAATGAGCCAATTATAATGTGCAGCATGTACTCGGTCCTTTTTTTTAATAGCAGGCCAAACCATCAGCTTGATGTTCACGATGTTCAATTCATCCGTCGTCCATCAATAAAATGGTGTTTCATGATTCCTTCGGCTACTTCCAACCCGGCATCTCTGGATAAGCTGTTGCACATTTTGCAAGCACAATTGAACGTGAACAATGTCCAAATCAAGTGCCCAATCAGTCACCGGTGTAGTTGAATGTTCAGTGCATGACGTTTAGCTTCCACACCAAGGCTGGAAGTGCAATCCACTTAAAAAAAAAAAAAAAAAAACGATGGCTTCTCGGTTGCTACTCTCTCCATGTGATGGCAATGCTGGTAGCTTTGCTCCATCGTCATGACCTTTTGATTGCTAACCCTTTTTTATGCTCTACAGGGTCCCATGGCTGTAGCAGTGACCTATGGAGGAGACCTGGTCCCCTACAGCCCTTTCACTGTTGATATCGCTCCACCTGTAGATTTGGGGAAGATCCAAGTGCAGGGTCTAGAGAACAGTGAGTATGGATACTGATAAGGAAGCTGCTGGGCAAGAATTCTGTGAACTTGTGTAACTTTCATTCCTCGTGTGTCACGGTACTGAATCAAAATGCACCTGAGACACACCTGTCATTTCTGATCTGATCTGATCTGATGTGGTTTGATTAATCCCCACACCACATCTTCCCCTCCCCCCCTAATGTTGAACTACATCCTGATTACTTTATTGCAATGACTAACTCGGGATCCTGATGTTGGTGCCTACAGGAAGTCTACACCCGCTTTCACAATTATCACCTGCCTTTATAGCCTGGAATAAAATTCCATTAAATCAGACTTTTCCCCTCTTTATTTACACATCGTAACCCGCAAGTTTTAGAAAATTAATTTAAATAAATTCAAAACGACAATATTGTCGTGTCCATGGGGTTTAACCCCTACCTGGGCGGATGGCCAATCTTCTCCCTTGGAGGCTGACAGCCGCGGGAAAACAGTCGAGCGCTGCACGAGGACGGTGCAAATTCATTAAATTATTATTTATTTAATCTAAACAGAAGAGCAACAATTGTAATGAAAATGAATCGAGATGTGAGGAGACTTCAATCTAATTCTAATTGAGGTTCCTCCATACAGACTTAAATACACATCAGGGGGCAGATAAAATAAATAAATAAAAAAATCCCCTCCTTTATTTATCTTTATGGGACGTGGGATCGAGGCGCTTCGTAGACACCTGCCCTAAATGGCGCCAAGTCGTTCTCTCACAGCGAGAAGAATGTACGTCGGGCAATTCGTGAGCGGTAATTAACACCGAGCCTCAGACTCCATGCAACTTCTTTTCATGAGTGAATAGGCCGACCATTCCTCTCTTGCACCCGGTCGCGTCACGACGACTGCCCACACGACAAGACGATTTCTTAGTCCCCTTAATCGGGCCACGAGGCACGCTCTCCTTCCCTCAAAGGTACACGCTTCATGGCTCAGCCGAACCGCCAACGTCCTGCTCAGCACGCGAGCCAATTCACACAGCACGAACACGAGAATCGTGCAGCTTTCGTTGTGCCAAGAGCAAAAGCGAGATCCTCCGTGTCTCTGACGTCCTCTCTCTCGTATCCTCGTATCCTCGTGTCATTCCTCCCTCGGTTATTACTCCGCAACCTTGCTATCTGATCTGCTCCTCTCACGTCCTCTTCCTCTTCGTGTCTGACGTCATGCTCATCAAACTTCTGCCTCTGGGGCATGGCCTGCTTGCACAAATCCTGGGAAGGCGTGGCCTCTGCCCCCCCCCCCCCTCAGTGGCCTCTTTGATCAATCTCCTTCTTGCTTGGTCATCCAGTTTGGAAGGACGACCTGATCTCGGGAGGATCTTGGTGGTACCATACGCCTTCCACTTCTTACTGATTGTCTTGACCGTGCTCCAAGAGATATTCAAGGCCTTTGAAATCGTTTTATACCCATCCCCTGATCTGTGCCTTTCCACTACTTTATCCTGGAGGTCTATTGAAAGCTCCTTGGTGCTCATGGTTGAGTATTTGCTGTGAAATGCACTACTCAGCAGAGGAAACATACAGGAACAGCTGATTTTATTCTGAAATAATAAGAAGCGCTGCAATTTAACACAGGGGGAAGCCAATTAACATGGTGTGTGTGATTTTGAAGGTGATTTGTTACACCCGAGTTAATTTACAAATGCTATTCTAAGGGCGGGTGGGCGGGGTGAAGAGGTTGGGACACTTATCCAACTAAGATATTCTAGTTTTGTATTTTTAATTAATTTTCTGAAATTTGTGGAGTTTGTTATTCATTTGGAAGTTGTGGGTTATGATGTGTGACTGAAGGTGAAAAATGTCTGATTTAATGTAATTTAATTTTCAGGCTAAAAGGCAACAAAAGGTGAACATTTTGAAAGGGGATGTAGACTTTCTATAGGCACTGTATATAACTAGCAGGAGTACCTGGTGTTGCCGGGTCCCTCCTACCACACCTTCCCCGACCTCCTCCAATACCCCTCCCTCTGGAATCTCACCACTCCTTCCTCCCACCTCCACCCTTCCTCTCTCCAACAAAGGAATTTTCACCGGTTTTTAACGTCGTCTGCGGAAAAAAAATTAATCTATACTACTAAGTGTTGGTGTCGGTGTGTCTGTGTCTGTCTCTCCTCCATAAACTCCAAAACCCTGAAACGTTACGGGTTGAAACTTCGCATGCCTCGTCGAGGAACTCCAACGTCGTGCATGGATGAAAATTGGGTGTTTACCTTTTTAAAACACCATTATTTAATGATGCTTTATCAGGGCTCATTGCTGGTCTCCTCCCTGTCACTCACTGGGGTGTTAATTTGCCGTTTTTTATTTTGTTTTTTTTTCCATTTTCTTTTTCATTTTGCTCATTCATATCATCAAATGCCTGATCATCATACCGACTAATCTTTGGAAACATTGCAATGCTTTTCAATGCCCGGAGATGCCAGCATTCGTGGCTTTATTTCATTTCCGCACATGCCACAACCTCGAATCTCGATCTCAGCTGAAATTCAAAATTTAAACTTCTTGATTGACTTCAGCTGTAGTTATGACTGCTTAAAAAAAAGTGTTCATTTGTCCAATTCCGACTTGTCATATACTTGTCCACGGACCAATCAATTCCATACAATGTTCACTTCATTATGAAATTCCTCCATCCACCCCCACAACCACACCAATATATGTATTTTTTTTCACAAAATTACTGAGTGATATATTTGTCAGAGTATGGCTTAGGTACCCTGTTCTCCATTTAGACGTGAGATGATCCCACAAGAGGTACCCTGGTCTTCATTTAGACGTGAGATGATCCCACAAGAGGTACCCTGGTCTTCATTTAGACGTGAGATGATCCCACAAGAGGTACCCTGGTCTTCATTTAGACGTGAGATGATCCCATAAGAGGTAACGTGGTCTTCATTTAGACGTGAGATGATCCCATAAGAGGTACCCTGGTCTTCATTTAGACGTGAGATGATCCCACAAGAGGTACCCTGGTCTTCATTTAGACGTGAGATAATCCCATAAGAGGTACCGTGGTCTTCATTTAGACGTGAGATGATCCCATAAGAGGTACCGTGGTCTTCATTTCGACGTGAGATGATCCCATAAGAGGTACCGTGGTCTTCATTTCGACGTGAGATGATCCAATAAGAGGTACTCTGGTCTTCATTTAGAAGTGATATGATCCCATAAGAGGTACCCTGGTCTTCATTTAGATGTGAGATTATCTCACAAGAGGTACCCTGGTCTTCATTTCGACGTGAGATGATCCCACAAAGCATCGTGTAGATGGAACTTATCACTGGGCTCAATAATGAAGAATCTCGGATGCCAGATTGTCTCCAAGACATTGGATATATCAAGAGGCGAAACCCAATCCTTATCCCTGTGTCGTAAGAGGCGACCAGGGTTGTCAGGAAGAGCATCCGACGTAAAACCTGTGCCAAATCAGTATGCGGATCATGACGGATGATCCGCTGTGGCGACCCCTAACGGGAGCAGCTGAAAGACGAACAACAACAACAACAACAACAACAACAAATTGGATATATCAAGAGACTTCCCCAACATTCTATTTGGGATTCACGACTAAAATTGAACTGGTGACCAGTGATTGGATAATTAAGGAAAATGATTTAAATATGAAATGATTATTTAAATCGCTGCTTATGAAGGTCGTGATCACAGAACTGTCGTTGAGGGATCAATTAATTGTACAAATTATCATTTTTAAGGGAACGATTTATGATAATTTGTAAATTAACTTCATGAGATGTATCGTAGTGTCCACATTGGCATTGAGGATGTGGAAATCCAGTGAGATGTCGTCAAGGTGGTGACAGATAGAAAGGAGGTGCTTGGTTATTATTTTATTTTATTTATCCGCAAAATCTCAAAGCGCTTTCCGATGAACAAATAATTAGAGACATTAACTCGAGTCTCAACCCAAGATATTCACCTTGATGTGAATGTTTCCAAATTACAGAGCTGGTGGTTGGGGAAGAGTTCGAGTTTGACGTGAACACTCGCGGTGCTGGTGGCCGAGGAAAGTTGGACGTTCATGTGGTCTCCCCATCCAACAAGCCCTTGGACTGCTCCGTGGAGCCCGCGCACACTGGAAATGGAAGCACAGTCCGCTTCCTGCCCAAGGAGGAAGGTCCTCATCGTGTCAGCATGGTGTATGACGGACAACTGCTCGATGACACGTTTACGCTCGAAGCGGCACTTCCTCCTGATCCCAAAAAGGTTTGACTCGCTCGGCATATTTTTGCAATCTATTCTTTTAATTTTGGCTTGTTTTTTTGTTTTTGTTCAATCGTGTCTGTTAACACCTGTTCAGGTGCGTGTGAGCGGCGAAGGTTTGAGATCGGGCAAAGTTGGTCATCCTGCCCAGTTTTCCATTGACACTCGGCAAGCCGGACAAGGCAACCTGAGTTTGACCGTCGAAGGACCATCTGAAGCGAAACTCGAGTGTGTGGATAATGGCGACGGTACCTGCTCGGTTTCTTACCTGCCTGTTGAAGCTGGAGATTACCTGATAAACATCCTGTTTGCTGGGACACACGTTCCAGGATCACCGTTCCAGGCCACCATTGAACCATCTTTTGACCCCAAAAAGGTTTTGGTGAAGGGTGAAGGTCTGAAGAACGTCAAGGTTGGAGATACTGGTTCGTTCACTCTTGACTGTTCTCAGGTAAACCAAGGATTCCGATTACGTCACTCACTA
>NC_140962.1:159987075-160014575 GCF_056783735.1 Eptatretus burgeri
GAATTATTCAACAGAGTAGACGGTGATAGAACCAGGGGTCATAGTTAGAGTGGACAGGAACGGACGGACGGACCGGTATCACATAATACGCCCCGATATATCTATCGGGCGTATAAAAATTGCCTGAGATCAGGCAGAGCCTGAGAGTGAAGATGGTAGTAAGGTAGGGGACTTTCACTCGGAGAGTAGTTAATGATGCATGGAATGGTCTCCCTGGAAAGGTAGTGGCAGCAGAAACAGTAGATACGTTTAAATTAGAATTAGATAGGTACCTGGAAGTGATTGATATAGAGGGGTACGGGGATGTTTACAGGACTTTTAGGTAGTTTGAGCATTGATGGGTCATTGTGTATGGAGTTTTGTATCTGAGAGGGCCTCGTCCATGTGTGCTTGGTGTTGTAGATTTCTCACCCTAAAACCACCTTCATCCACCCGTCCCCTCAATTTTTATACGCCCGATATGTATATGTATATATATATATGTATGTATATATATATATATATGTATGTATATGTATATATATATATATATATATATATATATATATATATATATATATATATATATATATATATAATACATATCGGGGCATATTATGTGATACCTGTCTGTCCGTCCGTTCCTGTCTGCACTCTAACTCCTAAAGTTTTCAACTTTCACGTTTCCTATTTGGTACATTGGTACAGACTGTGGAGACGGTGTCGCGACTTGCGTTCGTCATCTAAAGTGGTTGCCATGGCAACCAGGATGCTGTTTTCCATGTCTTGGCACAATTCTGTGTATACCTTCTTGTTCGGGCGTATATTGTGCTCACTTGCGCTCTTGTTGTATTCTATATTTATCTGTATCTATATATTTATATTTTGCCACACTGTTCTCATCCCCTTAACTTCCCTCACCACCCCCTCCCCCCACCCCCAATAAAAATAAGGCTATTTGATGGATTTATTTAATTTGGTCTTGGTGTGGCATATTTAACACAATGGGCCAAATGGCCTCTTCCTGCATCGAGTTCCCTTGTTACGTCGTGCATGGTTTTGTATTGTGAAAGTGGTTGATCATTGGATTGTCAGCACTTGGGTGTGGTTAGGGTGGCTGTGATGTCATCAATCTGTCAGTTATGACAATGAGGCCAAATCGGGGAAGCTTGTACGTTACACTCGGTCACCATGGCAATCGCCACCATGCCCTCGAACACGAGTGTGTCAAGTCTGGCATTCGGTGGCTGGCTTGCCATCTTAGGGTCCTGAGTTCATTGCCCTTTTCTCCATTGAATTAACACCGGGTGGGGTTGACTCAGCCTGTCATTGTTCCGAGGTTGGCAAAATGAGTACCGATGCACTGGTAATTGGGGCATTGCATCAGCAGCACAGCTGCGCCCTCAACCAATGATGCTACCTGCAGCTTTGTGCTGCATCAGGAGAAGGGGGAGAGCATCTTTATATTTGTTTGATTTAGTTCTTGGGACCGGTGCAAGTATGGTGGTGGCACCGAGGATGTTTAATCCCCCACCCCATTTCAATTTTGATACCTTACAGATTGACACCTTTTGTTGTTTTGTTCCTCTTTCCAAGTCCTATTTTTATTGTGCCTTGTCCCATTTGGATGGTGGTATCTTGTGCTGACCTGTGAATCTTCTTCCTTCTCCCCCACTACCCCTTTCCACCTCCACCTCCACTACTTGAATCGATGTAATCGTTTTGGGGGTGGTTTTGTACTCTGCAGGTAAAGCTGAACCGATGCAGGTGAAGGACTTGGGAGGAGGTCTCCACCAGGTGAACTATGTTGCAAGAGAAGAAGGTCCACATGGTGTTCGTATTCTGTATGCTGGCGAGGTGGTCTCTCACAGGTACAAGCACCAAGCGGTAACTGAGTGAAGTAAGACTTGTAGATATCAGTTCCTGGACCTGGTACTTCAGGTCAGGTATGGGAGCATGTGCCAGAACAGCGCGTCGCTGCGTCCACTTTCCGCCGGTACTCCAGGGGCCTCCATCTGGCCATCCCCCAGGCAGATGCCAGGCCCATCCCCATCTCCTTGAGATGATGGTCAACCTGCTGCAACCATGAGGCACGTGGTCGGCCCACTGGCCTCCTCCACTCATGAGACTCCCTCGCTGAGAGAATCTGGTGAGCAGGATCAGCGTCAGGAAAACGAGCCACATGTCCATACAGCCGCAGCTGACGCTCACGGACCATGCAGGTAACAAATCTCATCCGAGTCTCTCTCAGCAACCGCTCGTTGGACACAAAATCCGTCCAGCGATAGCCAAGGATTCTCCGAAGAGACCTGGTACCAAAGGAATTAAGTCTCCGTCTCAGATCCTTGGTCAAAGTCCAAGTCTCGCACCCATAGAGCAAGACTGGAAGTACCAAGGACCTGAAGACTCGGACTTTCGTCCTCCCGCACAGGTACCAGCAGCGCCACACCCCATGATCCAGTGAATCCATGACTCCCCAGGCCCGACCCAGACGTCTATTGACCTCCGGCTCACAACCTGCGGAGACATGAATATCACTGCCAAGGTAAGTGAATCTATCCACGACCTCAACATCCTCACCACAAACAGACACAGACAGGACAGCAGCATCCAAGATGTCACCGAAAGCCTGGATCTTTGTTTTGACCCAAGAAATCCGTAATCCCAACGGCTCCGACTCCTCATTCAGCACCTCGAGGGCCCCCAAGAGGATGTCTAAAGTCTCCGCAAAGATGACTGCATCATCTGCAAAATCAAGGTCCGAGATCTTGACATTGCCAAACGATGCACCGCAACTTGATCTCTCCGACATCCTCCCAAAAATCCAGTCCATACAAGTGCTGAAAAGTGTGGGGGCAAGTACACATCCCTGACGAACTCCAGTAACAACTGGAAATAAGTCAGAGGCGGTACCACCACACTTCACAGCACTCTTAGTACCAGAGTAGAGTTCAGACATCAGATCGATCAGTTTCGGTGGCACCCCACGAAGACCAAGAATCCTCCAGAGGACATCCCGATTCACTGAATCGAACGCTTTACAGAGATCAACATAGGCTGCAAGCAGCCCCTGCCGAAACTCTCGTCTGCGTTCGGTGAGGACACGAAGTGCAAGGATACGGTCAATCGTTGACCTCTTTGGTGTAAAGCCTGACTGCTCTGGACGCTGGTGCTCAAGCAGATGGTGGCGAACCCTATCGAGAATTATCCGAGCAAAGACCTTGCCCGGCACTGAGAGCAGCGTCACCCCTCGGTAGTTGTTGCAGTCTTGGCGATCACCCTTCCCTTTCCAGAGAGGGACAACAAGGCCCCTCTTCCAGTCAGTTGGGATGATGCCTGTGTTCCAGGCAGAGCACAAAACTGCATGCAACGACGCGAGTGCAGCATTTCCACCAGCCTTGAGAAGTTCGGCATGGATGCCACAGATCCCTGGAGCTTTGCCCCGTTTCAACTGGTTCACCGCAGCCCGTGTTTCCACAAGCGATGGTGGACCACAGTTGATTCGAGGGTCAGCAACAGGGATTGTAACACCCTTGACGTCCAACTCGACAGCTGGGGATCAGCCTGGTACAACCGCTCAAAGTAACCGGCCCAGCGGGCCTTCACTTCAGACTCCTCTGTCAAGAGCCTACCACTCTCTGCTCGAACTGCAGTGCTCCGAGGGATGGGCTTGGATGAACGTAATGCGCGAATTCCCCTGTAAGCGGGACGAGAATCACCTGTCCACAGGTGATGCTCTACCCCTCACAGATTCCTCGCACATAGGCCTCCTTGTCCACCCTCAGTGCACGTACAGTTTTACGCCTCAGCTCCCTGAACAGCTCAGCTCTGCCATTCAGCCTGGCCCTGCGACTCTGGTCAATGGTATCCAGTGTCCCTTGAGAGACAAAATTCTTCTTTGCCCTGCGGTGAACTCCAAGGCATCCACCGGCAACATCAAGGACGGTGGTCTTGAAGGTGCTCCACAACTCTTCAGGACCCCCCAAAGCACCCAGACCCCCCAAGTGTCCACTCAGCCTGTTCGCAAACTCCTCAGCTACTCTCTCATCCCTGAGCTTGGCAACATCCAGCCTAGGCTGGGATGGTACCATTCTCCAGGATTTAAGGTGCAGCTTTAGAGTTGCTACAACAAGCCTGTGGTCAGTATTAAGGAACTGAGCACTCCGGTAGACCCTGCAGTTCTGGATCATCCTCCAACGACCGTCAATGAGGACATGGTCAATCTCCTTTGCCACACCGCCAGCGTTGGAGTACCAAGTCCAGCGATGAGCTTGCGGGCGCTGAAACCATGAACCAGCCACCCTAAGTCCATGACTTCTTGCAAAGTCAAGGAACTTAGTGCTATTCTGGTTCATAGTTCCAGACCCATGGGGACCAACACACACCTCATAACCATCCCTATCAGCTCCAGTCGATGCATTGAAATCCCCCAAGACTAGAAGTGTATCTCGTCTGGGGCACTGATCAACCACAGACTCGAGTGTGGCGTAGAATGTGTCCTTCACGGTAAGATCACTCGCCTCAGTCGGAGCATAAATAGAGACCAGGGAAATGACACCTAAGGAGTGACGAATCCTTAATCTCATAATACGCTCGTTGACCGGTGTTACCTCAATTATCATTGGGGTCAGCTTATTGGACACAGCTACAGCAACTCCTTGGGTATGGTAACCATCAGAGCGACCAGACCAATAGTAGGTGTAACCACCCACCATTATCTCGCCGCAATCCGGTCTCCGAACCTCAGAGAGAGCTGCAATCCCGATGTCCAAACGCTTGAGCTCAGATGATAACAGAGACAGGTGATCATCCTCTCTTAGGGATAGGACATTCCAGGCACCCACCCGAAGGGACCGCCTCAGGTTAACCCAAGGAGACCGCCGTCTGGTGGACGACACCTCAGCACCACTCCGACACACTCTCCCGCAATCTGACCCAGGGATGTTACCCCGTGGTTTCCCTCCTATCAAAGATTGGGGGTCCCGAAGGCTTTGCCCCAATCCCATCATCCGGTGAGCTGCCCTGCGAAGGGAAGCTGCACAGGAGGTACTCCCACGGAGTGGGTTTTCAGATTTTTTTGCGTTTTTGCGTTTTGCGGAATGAAGCGTTTTACGGTGGCTGGAGTGCAAATCCTGCCACCAACCTCCTAATAAGAAGTAACCCAACTGCAGGAGGACGTCCGCAGACACAGTTGGGCACTAGATATGGATGGCCGTTGGCTCACAAGGAGCTCCTCCGCCCTTTGACAGGTTTTGTTTTTAATCCTGCTGGGTGTCCATATCCAAACACCCCCCTCACCAGAAAACCTGGTGGGGGAGACGGTTTAGTCGCCGACAACCCGACCATGGAACAGGTTAGTACAGGTTTACATGGTACCTGTAGCAGGTCACAGATCGAACCTGACCTGACAAGTACTTCAGTGGGAAGAGTAATTGATTGTTATGCTATTTTCGTTCTGTTCACTGCATATCCAATTACAGCAGAATTGTAAACTCGTTACTCCTCCTCCTGGGGTTGGGGGCGAGTGTTTTGAACGATGAAATGAGGGAGAGTGCTCCAATTCTGCCCTATTTGTAAATGCCAAGACTATTCATCAGCATGGAGTTCAAATCCAGTACAGTCGTCACTTTTCGACCTATTTGTTTAACTTTCATCAAAACCCCCTTTCCGTCTCTTTTCTGACCCTCGTGCAGCGCTGACAAACTTAAGGTGCTGCCATCCTGTGATGCGAGCAAGGTGCGTGCAAACGGTCCAGGTCTGGCGTCTGCAGGTGTCGCTGCCAGTCTTCCAGTGGAATTTTTCATCGATACTCAAGATGCAGGGCAGGAAAACATCTCTGTGATTGTTACCGTGAGTAAGGGAAAAGGGAGGTGGTGGGGTGGGGGTCACCGTGTTGAATCAGTTTTGATGATGTTGGTTTGTCCTTGTTTTAGGACCCAGATGGTAAACCTCGGCCCACGAAGCTGGTCTCCAATGGTGATGGCACGTATACGGTGTCGTACCTGCCTGATCGTGCAGGATGTTACACCGTAGAAGTGAAGTATGGAGACGATGACATACCGTGCTCCCCTTACACCGTCAATGCCATCCCTACCGGCAATGCCAAAAAGTGCAAGGTTCACGGTGAGACCGTTTGTACATTCACATCTCGGCTTGTGGAGGAGCTGAACGGAGGTGGTGTGTTTGCAGGATGATCAAAAGGAACAGGGATACAAGGACATGGTACATGAGTGGGAGAAATCAAAGGGTGGGGGTGTGGAGCTCCATCCATTGTTGGACAATGAGCAAAATGAAGAAGCAACATGTTGGACTATCTGAAGCAGAAGCTGAACTGATTATATCAGAGATTGGGATGATGCTTGAAATCTGATGTGATAATGCATTTTATTGCTTTGGTCCATTGAACTATACCAAACAATCTTCTCCATATCATAAAGCAGACTTGGAACTCTTCTTGTGATTGAGGATGATGTTTGTAACTTACTAAAAGCGATGAAACGGAATGGGGTCGAAGCGTGGCTCTTCAGGATTTACTGCCATTACCATCGGGTTGAGTTGGAGGATATGTCGAGATCTAAACCTTGCTGGGATACAAGGCTGTGCTTCAAAGAAAAACGGCTTTTGTCGTGGAAGGAAGAGATTGGGAACTTTAACCTTTTCAGGAAAAAAAAAAACATAAAAGATATTTATTTATTGACACGCTCGTCTCGAGGAGCACTCTTGGTCTGAGCTTTTGATCTGTGGTCATGCTTTGTAAACCAAGCCGTGCGATTTTTATTTTTTTTTATTTTTAATTTTTTTTTCCCAGATGAGGTGCCTTCTGCCAGATATACATTGATTTGTTGTCACTTTCTGGAGGGTTCACCCCCTTCCTCCTTATTCCCAGCAATTGTGTTGCAGGTCTCGGTTCGTACATGCCCATTGGACACAAAACCAGCATCTCGGTGAACGCCCAGGGAGCCGGTGCAGGCAAGGTGACCTGCTGCGTTTGCACACCCGATGGCCGTGAGGTGGACTTGGATGTTTTGGAGAACGCGGATGGTACGTTCGACATTGTCTACGCTGCACCCTTGCCGGGCGCATATACTGTGGACATTCGCTATGGCGGAGAGCTCGTTCCTCACAGCCCTTTCCACGTGGAGGTAAGTTGGGCCTGCATCTTTCACACGGTCTGTGTTGTTCAGACTTTATTTTGAATGCTCAGATCCCTGAATTTTTTTTTTGTTTTTTTTTTTATTCGACATGTTCCGTGGGACAAGGCTTTGGCGCAGGTGATTCAGGAGGACACTCCGCTGCAACAGTGTGTGCAGGAAGTGCACCATGCCCAACCGAGCTTGGTATGCAGTTCAACTTTTATTCACTTTGCAGTTTATCTTGCACTGCTATAAATGTCAATGTTGTAATCCCTTCCTTCCATGTATTCCATGATTCTGTGTAGGCCGCACCTCAACCTGGGAACCTGAGGCCCTTCAACCTCGTCGTTCCTTTTGTCGTAAGACGGGGGGAGATTACCGGTGAGTTTCCGTTGTGGGGAGGGGCAGGAGGGGTGGCCGGGCTGCGAGGCAATCCTGTCCCCCCCCCCTCCCCCCCACCAAGAATCGTTGTCTATTCGGCCTCAAGGTTTATGGTCCCAAGTTTCTGAAATAGATTAAAAGCTGTTATGTTGAAGTAAACCAATAGAGCGATTTGAAGCCGTTGATCGTCTTTCTGCACGATGTACCAACAGGGGAAGTTCGGATGCCTTCAGGTCGGAAGGACAAGCCGAGCATTGTGACGAACCAAGACGGCACGGTGTCCGTGCAGTACGTTCCGGTGGAAAAGGGTTTGCATGAGATGGACATAAAGTGTGACCGGGAGCACATTCCAGGTGATGGAGGTTTTTAAAGTGAAGATCACCTGGCTTTTATCGCACCTGTGGTACTCTGCCAATCGTGCTTTCCCATTTGCTTATTCTCTCCTCTTTCTTGCGATCTCAGGAAGCCCGCTGCAGTTCTATGTCGATGAGGTCGGTAGTGGAAATGTGACCGCTTACGGGCCAGGCCTCTCTCATGGTGTCGTCAACAAGCTGGCCTGCTTTACCATCGACACCAAAGATGCCACGGAAGGTGCGTGCGTGTGTGCGCGCGTGCGTGCGTGCGCGCGCATAAACATGTGTGATCGGAATCTGACATGTCTGACCATCATTGTGCAAAATACTTTGCTTTCCTTGGTGTTTGAAAGGCCTTTGGCTCTTGATCTACAATAATCGTCGGACCCTCGCCATGTCCCCGATCAAAGACTTGGATCTTTCTTGGTGAGGCAGCATCTTGTTGCTCACACCCAACTTCTGCTGTGATCATTAATTTGTCTATACTAACGAAGAACCCGTCTGAGTCGGGATAATTCGCCCCACCCCACAGAATTACTCGGGTGAATTCCCTCTGAAAGACTGGTTGATTTTTCCCCCCCCCCTCCCCTTCTGATCTCCCAGACTTCCCCATGGGCTAGTTCCCCTCGTTTTATTTCGATGATGTATTTTGTTTACTTGTAATACCCCCTCCCACCATGCGGTGTCACACACACACGATATGTATTTACATTGAGAGAATTGGGGTCTTCTCTAAGTTTCTATAAACTGATTCATCTCTCCAAACGTCACACAAAACATCCAAACCGAATCAAATTGAGGTGGTGGCCCTGACCTCAGATTGAAGATATCAGATTATTGACAAAGGAGAAGCAGCATGTTCAAAGGGAACGAACTGGGCAGGAGTCGATCCGAAGATCGGAGAACACGCGCACACGAGAGTCTTGATTCCGTGACTTTGCTTCCAATGGAGGAGAATGCTGATTGGTCCATTGGTGAGATGATCAATTTTTCTGATTCTTGTGAATTGGGGTAGTTTGTTCCATGCAGGCTGGTGGCTCAGAGACTGAGGGTGGGTCGAGTAAGCAGGTAAGCAAGTAAGCATTTGAGCACGTCAATATTAAAGCACGAACGCCTCAGGATCGGAAACGGTGGATAAATAGTGATTCGGAATCCATGCACTTTGGCAGGAATGGCGTCCAGAGACTACGATGTTTTTTTTGGAGTGATGGATGGGTGGTCCGGGGTGAAAGAGCTTTGGAACATTTGCCTTCATTCATTTATTTGTCAGCCTTGGCATGAGCAGTCCATCGTGACCCGATCTTTCAAGAGCGAAGGAAGTAAGGACGAGCATGCTCGTTAGACGGACGCGATCAACAGCAATCTGTTTTCTGGATGGTGAGACATTTTGGGTTGGACATGTCCTCAGTTGGACATGATTCGAGGACGACACGATGACCATGAATTGGCCAAAATCTGGAGTTGCCTTTTCAGGAAGAGTTTCTGAAATTTCCTCCCACGTTGTTGTATCAATGATGGGCTTTATCTTCAGGAGGATAATTGATGCTGATGCTGAGAGGGTGGTGTGGCTGCCCACTGTGAGGCGATTCAGAGATATTGCGTCCGGTGTTGAGTGGAATGGATGAGGTGTTTAACGTCTTTCACTCAACTCTCTCACTTCACTCTGGCCTAACCTGATGAAAATGTTCTTAAAATTGCTAGAATAAACGATTGTATGGAATGAGTAACGATTAAAAGTGTACCGTAATCTTGGTTATTTGGTCCCAACTGGTTCAAGAACCATTCTGGGTTTCCCACTAGTCTTGCTTTCGGTGTAAATTTCGTCCAACATGAAAGGCACCAATTTGCACGTGTAGTTGGTCACTCACTTCCTGTTTGTGCAGGTGGATTGTCGTTGGCTGTCGAGGGACCCTCAGAAGCGGAAATCTTGTGCGAGGACCATAAGGATGGTACGTGTACAGTGTCCTACCTACCAACAGCACCAGGACCTTACAAGATCCTCGTCAAGTTTGATGAGGAACACATCCCGGGTAGCCCTTTCTTGGCACGCATCGCAGGTGATTCATCACTTTGAGGTCGTGCAGATTTATTTGGTGGGATTTAGTTGGAGGAAATGGTTCTCTGGTTGCACTGTCAAAGCTAGATTTTGATTACAGAACCGACCGTTCCGATTATAGATGATGGGCGCCGCCGCACGCGACTCAGTGTGGGATCGACACAGGATGTCCCTCTGCAACTTCGGGAGACGGACCTCAGTTTACTCGAGGCCTCTATCAAAGGACCCTCAGGTGGTAAAGTTCCCTGTCAGCTCAAGAGGCTTTCCAATGGCCATGTGGGTAGGTACACCACACTGGTTTGTCCCCAACCTCTAATTATGGTCCTTTTGTATGGCTTCCCACCATCTTTCCCCAACACCTTCCTTTTCATTATTAGCTTTTGTGCAGAAACTCGAGTATTGTTGATCAATTTGGGATATTGATTGGGATGAACAGTTGATGACTATACACACGTCCACACAGCCCAGTGAGTGGTTATGGGGATAATTTTAATTGGCAGGACCAACTTTTCACCAATTCAATCATTTATTTTGGTTTGACATTCAACTTGTTCTGGTTTTCCTTTTATTATCTGTAATCCCGAGTGAGCCGTTGATTGCCACTCGGTTTTGTGTTCACTTCCTGCTCTGCATGAAATAACCTTTTGAATAACGCACAAACACCACAGGGATCTCCTTCACGCCGTGTGAGGTCGGTGACCACGAAGTGAGCGTTCTTAAAGATGACAGCCACGTGTCGAACTCGCCCTTCATCGTGAGCGTGGGTGAGTCTGAGATCGGAGATGCCGCCAAGGTCCGGGTGTCGGGTTCGGGCCTACGTGAGGGCCGAACGGGAGAGCAATCCAACTTCCTCGTCGACACAACCCAGGCTGGTAAGTTTGATCCACACAAGACGTTGATTATATCTGTCGTCACCATTAAATGATGTCTGCTTTCCGATCTCGTTGGTGTAACTCGCTATTGACTTTGTTATGTTTATCCCTGCATCATTACCACTCTTAATTGGTCTGCCTCTCCATCTGCACTTCATTTTGCGTGCAAGTTGACTTTGTTTCAATAAAATTATGGTTTGACATCTATTGCTGTCGATTTGGAGCAAGCCACCCACCCTCCAAATGAACTTCAGGCAGGGCCTCGGCCTTGCACTGACCAACAGTTTTAGGCCTCCGCCCCATATTTACCCCCTGTGTTCTTTGCCATTTTCTTCTCGTACATGGGTGGAGAAGGGGGGTTTGGGGGGGGGTGGGGGGTTCCATTGTCACCGCATGGAGACACTTTGCCACGGCCTCCTCTTGAGGACATTGCATGCAGGGTAGCCGGTCGCTTGACAAGCCGTTACATGCCACATGGCCTGAATCTCTCATTATCCATCGCTGTGTATATGACCGATCTGTTGAACGCGGCATCTCTGTCGGAACTGGGTCGACCTGCGAGAATGGCAGAATAGAGTGTGGTCGCAAAAGGACTGTGCTAGGATGATGTATGAGGTCCAAGAGGAAGAGCAGCCGAGCTTGGAGTGAGCTCACCGTTGAGATGAATGAAGTGCTCCGGCAGCTGGAGAGGGATGCGCTCGGTCTCTTGTTGATGTGTGGGTGTGCACAGTCCTGGGTCCTGAGCTGGCAGATCCTGATGCTCTGCATCTCCCAGGTCCATGCTCGCAGCCTTTTTGCAAGGCCAAGGCAAACAAACTGCTGCGTTGCTCGCTCTGCGCTCCTTACTCGTCCTAGGTGTTCACAGGGACTGCTCCACATTTATGGACACAACTCAGGCAATCTCGTCTTTTGCTACCCGTGCTCCGTGTGTCCTGGCTGAGCGAGCCGTAAACAGAAGGGACTCCGCGCTTGAGCGCATCTCACAAGTATATTTTGTCCTGTACAGTAGTACATCGTGTTTGGTCCTATCTCTCAATGGTGAAGAATCACTTGAAAAATGAAATAATTCTCGTATCCAGATTGAGATTTGGATCTTCACCAAAATCTAATCAATTCCTCTATGCCACACACACCCAACATGTCCACTAACTTTCGTCCAAATCCATTCGCAACTTTGTGAGATATCACTTTATATATGTTAGTTCAGCCCTGTCTATCAATGGGGAAGAATCGCTTAAAAAGTTCTCGTAGTCGGATCCGGATCTTCACCAAAATCTAATCAGTTCGTCCTTGTCACCGAACCTGTCCACAAAATTTCATCCGGATCCGTCCACAACTTTTTTGAGATATCCTGCACACAGACAGACAGAGAGGGGTGAAAACATAACCTCCTTCACCTTCTGTGGTGGAGGTAAAAATAGGTGAAGTGCTGCATGAATGTGGAGTTTTGAAATAGGTGAAATGCTCGAAGTGTACCTTGTGAAACCCATTCATAATTATCAAGGGGCCGTTGTCCTTCCAAAGATCAATGTTGGTGATTATTATTATGATGAAAGGTGTTTGGAATCCATGTGTGATGTCATGAGCTGAGACGACAAAGCATAACAATAACTTGACAAGCAATCAGCATTTATTGCTCGGTTTGCCCTTGCAGGATACGGTGGCCTAAGTTTGGCAATTGAAGGACCAAGCAAGGCAGATCTGGACTGTGAGGAGATTGAGAATGGCACCTGCCGTGTGACTTACTGTCCCATGGAGCCTGGAAACTACTTGCTTAACATCAAGTTTGCTGATGTTCACGTCGCTGGTATAACCATCTGCTGTGGCCTGTTGCTGAAATGATCCCACAATGATTTGTACATAAATTTAGTTTTTTGACCGTTTGAATTTGCATGAAAAAGTGGATTTTAAATCAATTCTGAAACAAACAAAGGAATGATCACAGTTCACTAATTCGTGATTAACTTGGATCATCATCCCACAACTCAAATGGTGTCCTTCACATTTTTTTATTTTATTTCCTCCTTCCACTCACAGGGAGCCCCTTCACCGTGAAGGTGACTGGTGAGGGTCGACTTCAGCGACAAAGCATCACACGCAGGTCCCAGACCCCTTCTGTAACGAGCGTGGGCAGTCTCTGTGACCTCAGTCTCAAGATACCTGGTAGGTGCCTACCTGCTGCACGCGTGCGAAATGTCCTCTTGATGGAAAGCACATGATCGATGGGAGGAATGGACGTATCGGAGCCTCTGGGTTGATTTGTGGATACCATTGGAGTTTGCTTGTCCTCGACAGTACATTTATTAAAATACATATATATTTTTTTTATTCAGTAATGGATGCCTCTGAACTTAAGGCAGACGTGGTGACACCATCGGGAAAAACGATTCCAGCGGAGGTTGTGCAGGGCGTTTCGGATGGCACGTTCTGCATCCGTTTTGTTCCCGAGGAGATGGGTGTACACACAGTTAGCGTCAAGCATCATGGAACTCATGTTCAGGGAAGTCCTTTCCAGTTCACCGTCGGACCCCTGGGTGAGGGTGGTGCCCACAAAGTGCGTGCTGCCGGGTCTGGCCTTGAGAGGGCGGAAGCTGGAGTACCGGGTGAGTACGATACACCTGTTCGGGGTGTGATTATGATGCTTTTGGTGCGATGCATAGTTTTCCAGGTAAGCTTGGCCTTGAAAATGGTCAAAGGAATTTGATGTAGTGTGTTTTGTGAAGATATATCTGCATTGTCCAGTTCAAGCTGTTCACCCTTAAAGATTATTCTATCTCGACGTATCACGTCGCAACGAGTTTGTCGTGAAATGTTTTCCTGCTCGTGTAGCCGAGTTCACTATCTGGAGCCGAGAAGCAGGTGCTGGTGGATTGTCTATCGCCGTCGAGGGGCCACATAAAGCGGATATCTCATTTGATGACCACCAGGATGGTTCTTGCACCGTGTCGTACATCGTGCAAGAAGCAGGTACAACTGCACGGTGCATATGCAGAGGAGTTTTTGTTTTGTTAACCAATTTATGTAGCGAACATGTGTGGTTGCTTAGACTTTCATATATAGACTTTTGTGCTTGTGCAGGAGAATATGAGGTGTCGATCCGCTTCAATGATGAGCACATCCCAGACAGCCCATTCATGGTTCCTGTCACTGCGACATCAGACGCTGCTCGTCTCCCCACAGTCACGAGACTTCAGGTACAGTTCGGATGACATTTGGACTTGCTTTGGCTGATCAGGATGCACTTGAGCTTCACTCCCTTCCGAGAACTGTTCTTCACCATTGTTGCTGCCCTTTCCCGAGCTCCTTGCTGTTTGCATTAAACCGATCATACTTTTCAGGGAACCGGCCTGAAAGCGAACCACCCGGCCTCGTTTTCCATTGATCTGAATGGAGCTCACGGACACCTCGACGCCAAGGTGCACGCACCATCTGGCACCGTCACGGATTGCCGCATTTCTGAAGTTGGGAAAGGTACAAGGTGTTTTGGATTTGTTACGTGCAT
Organism: Eptatretus burgeri; assembly: GCF_056783735.1. Lineage (NCBI taxonomy): Eukaryota > Metazoa > Chordata > Myxini > Myxiniformes > Myxinidae > Eptatretus > Eptatretus burgeri. Next base: position 160,001,352 of record NC_140962.1, read on the forward strand.
GGTCTGTATCTGCTTGATCATATGACCCCCCCCTCATATCTACTTAAATGGTCGTCATTGCTTCGCATTACCGCAGACAAGTACGCCATTCGCTTTTTACCGCATGAAAATGGCCTGCACAATGTACACGTAAAGCTGGATGGAAGTCACATTCCCGGAAGTCCGTTCAAATTGCGTGTTGGTGAACCGGGCCTTGCTGCTGATCCTGGCATGGTGTCTGCATTTGGACCTGGTTTGAACACCGGTGTGACCGGTGAGTTTGTGTGATTCATTCTTGATCCATGTGTTTGTGTTCTATATTTGAATATTTTATGGTTCTTTTGATTTTGGGACTATCTAAAATATGGCTTGGGCAAGGAAGGGGGACTTTTGATAATAATTGGCGTGTATGATGCAGCATGCACAGCAACGTTGTGCCAGCTAATGAACACTACTATACCATTGATCTTTGTTTGCTTTACATCTTTTAAATTTGTGTGAAGTTTTCATTTGTACTTCCAAAACAGCTTTGTGTTTATGAAAGTATTGTTATGGTATCTGACCCATGAGGTGCGTACTCTGACCCACCGTCGCTACCGACCCTGAGGCTGCCAGCCATGGATAAGTCTGCGGCATGGCCGGTTGTGAAGCAACCATGAATGTCAGATGGCCAAATCTTACAATCTTACTTAATTATGTATACATGAGACATGGCACCAATTAGAATTACAACTGGAGAAAGAAGTAGATAAAGTGTAAGGCAGTGTGGGGGTATGGCTCGTACCATGTGCAGACTCGTGTAAGCTTCCCCATGGTTGCTCTCATGGTCTAAACAGGCAAATGTGAGTGCAGGTTTGGCCAAAGGACTTGTGGTCAGGAGAACCTGGCGGATCGAGATACCTGGCAGATTGAACTGCTCAGAAAGATGACTTCAATGTCTCTTGTTCAAGGTCTTCCATGAATATCCTCCCGCCATGGAGGTCGAGTTCTCATATGCTGCTGTTCGGTGGAGTGCACGAATTCACTCTGTTCCACGTCCTTTCCCTTCGAAGGTTGGGCTCATTTTCTGTTCTTGGTGGTGCGCACAAGTGCACTCTTCCACGTCTTCTCGCCTCTGAGATCGAGCTCATCTGTCTTGTTCCGTCGAGTGCACGGTTCACACGTTCTACCACCACCTCACCTTGGAGATCTGCTTTTTGTTGTTCGATTGCGCGCACGAATGCACTCTGTTCCACCTCCTCTCAACTTGGAGATCAAGCTAATCTATCTTGTTCGGTGGAGCACGAGATCCCTCTTTCTCACAATGGAGGTCAAGCTCATCTGCTGTTCAATGTGACATGCTCATGACGTGAGCGACAACAGCTGTATGCTAATGATCTGCGCAGCTCGAAATGTGCTGTTTTCCCAAATAAACAGAAGAACCAAGAGACCACTGCAAAGCTAATAATTACCTCCATTGTGTTCAAATGGGGTTTTTGCATGAATTGAAAGGAAGGTGCTACTTACTTTTCACGTGTTCCAGCACCTGCTAAAGAATCCTTTGTGCGAGTCCAACGGTAATTGTAGTTCATAGTTTTGAAGCACTGGTGACGCATGACATGTGGACTCGTGATCTGTGATGTGGTTGTCGAGGGATTGTGTTCATGACTTGGACCGGACGAAGGAGGGAGAGGTTTGAAGGGCAAATGACAGGATCAACGGGGAATGAGCCGCAAGCTCGAAAGGTGAACATGGCGAGGGACTGGCGACGGATGGGCATGTGGAGCCATAGAGGGAGTAGAGAGGAACCGAGCAGTCCAACTCACAATGCGTATTCCTCTCAAAGTCCCTCAACACGAAAGGTAGGAAATTCTGACATGAACCAAATAAATGTGTCTGAATACATGTGGAGGTTTTTATTTTCTTCCCCACAACCAAATCATGAAACCAAAATAATGCTTCGATGGTGATTATGCAATATTTGCGTACGCTACTGTCCTCGACTGCCCTTCTCCACCAGATATGGACAGAATAGACGAGTCTTGATGCTCTTTCCCTTTCCTCCATCCTTGATGGCATAATCCTGAGAGGCCTCAATATTTGTACTGCTCTTCTTGATGTAGGTGTGTGTTTGTGAAGCTTTAAGAGTAGGAAGATGTGTGTTTGCGTTGACTTTGTTTCCTGCAGGATGTCCAGCTGAATTTGAGGTCAAAACAGCTCGAGGATCTGGAGTTGGACCTCTTTCCATCACGATCGATGGCCCGTCTAAGGTTCAAATGGACTGCAAGGACACCGCTGAGGGATACCATGTGACGTACACACCAATGGCTCCTGGCATCTACCTCATTGCAGTGAAGTATGGTGGACCCTACCACATCCCTGGTAGTCCCTTCAAGGCCAAGATCACTGGTACAAGACTTGTTTTTTGAAGTGTTTGATTAAAATGCATATTGAGATAGTTTGGGTCCAACCTGTTACCAACCAGTGTAATGTTTGTGATACGAGCGAGGACAAAGCAAGTTTGCTCTGCATACCCGTGGCCTGGAAGCAATATTTTGATTGGCCTTGCTAAATCTGTTGCTGTGAAATTGATATTCCAGTAGATGAAATCAGAAACTTGTGAAAAGTGATGCAGTTTTATTCAGTGTCAACAAGATGCATTGTTGGAAATCTGGATACCAATGGATAAATCCCAGACTCCTCCCATCCGCACTTTGTTCAGCCTTTACTGATTTGCTCTGATTTTGTCTTCAACCATTTGAGGCAGTGCAAATGTAGCACTCGGTCATGCAGCTTGGACTGCAATCAGTTTTGGTAAACATGGAGAAAGTCCCTCCAACTGTGTGTAAGCAAAGTCTTGCTCCATTTTGTGGCAGGTCCTCGCCTTGCCGGTGGACCTGGCCTTCAAGAATCGTCGTCCTTCGTGGTGGAGTCAAAGCCCCATTCGATCATGGAGTGCAGCTATGGCGTGGATCCACAATTTTCTTCGGATGCCAGTAAGGTCGTTTCCAGAGGCCAAGGCCTCGATCATGCCACGCTCGGTCAGAGCAACGTCTTCCAAGTTGACTGCAGTAAGGCAGGTAGGCCCTGAAGCCTGGTTTTTGAAGTTTTTATTTTTGAGGTTATTGTGCGAGCCATCTGTTACTTTAAAGGAGCAGCGTGTGGTTGGGTGGTGGCCTGTCGCGCTTCATTTTAAAGGGTTCCTGCTGTTGTAGGATAATAAAAACTAGCATAACCCGCGCTCTGCGCGACATGTTGGGGTGGGTGTGTTTGAGAAAGGAACTGATGCAGAGTATCAGTCATAATTTTACTTTAATGCAGTAAGTGGAATACGATTTCACTGTTTCAGAACCATTTTATTTACTTTTTTTTGTACCATGCACCTCATATGGTCTTTGAGATAATGTGAGCCGAATATCACGTTACTCGAGCGCAGAACAAAGTCGAAGAAAGCGCGACACGAAACCACAAACTCGGAAATAATATATAAGATGGTATCGTTGGAAAAGCAAATAATCGATGTAGTTGAAAAAAACGTTTCCGTTTAACTATGAAGGTGCATTTCAGCATGATTTGGAGCTTTATGTAGTGGGTCCAATGGTGTCATTTTTATTACGACGAGAACGGGAACCCTTTATAATGAAGTGTGACGGACACGGTGCGAGCACACACAATTATACAGAGTAATACTTCTGGAAGAAATATAAAAATATATAATACTACATGCAAGGAGCACACCAACAACGACTACTGTACTACTAGTACAGCCACAACGACCAGCAGCAACTATTATGACGACATGTTATAAAAGACCCTTTTTCTTTAACTTCATTTTACACCATTGTTGAGAGTCTCAGATGTGAAATGGTTAAGTGTAACTTGCTCTCTTTTGATGAAACCCTTCGGAGATGCACGGCTGTTGTTTCAACGAAAGATTTGTTTTTCCTGGATCATTACAATCTTGAACAGCGGGTGTAGGGGAGTGAAGGAATGAAGTTTTGTTCTCAGTTCTTCTTCTTTGCCTTAAGGTTCCAACTTGCTGTTGGTCGGCATGCGTGGGCCCACTCGGCCGTGCGATGAAGTCGTCGCAAAACACGTCGGGAACAACAATTACACCGTGAGCTACACTGTATCCGAGCGTGGTGACTACATCCTGGTGGTGAAATGGGGTGAAGATCACATCCCAGGCAGCCCTTTCCATGTTGTGGTTGTCTAATCAAAATGTCCACTGCCATTCTTTTCTGTGCTGAGTGTGCAGTTTAAAATTAAATTTCGATCAACGAAGATTGGGGGGAAGAGGGGGAAGGGTGAGACGTGCTTATTTCTATCCATGCTTTGTGTATCCTCCAGCTTTGTTTTCTTTCTCCTTCCATTGTGACAAATTCTACCGAATTGTCTGTGTGTATCTCCCCTGTGTGCACAAACAAACGTTTCTATATATTTTGAACCATTTTGTATATTTGCCATCAGTATTTCTTACAATTCTGGTTTGCATTTTGCTGATTCAGTCCCACTCGTCGAGCTTTGGTTAGCATGACGTGCGGGGCTCTCGGACTCGCTACAGACTTAGCCATGCCGTCCAGCGTCTCCACTGGTCTCTGTGGATTATGCAATGCAGTCCTGGATGATACTCTGCCCTCGACACGGCTTACCTTGATCCAAATTGGTGTTACTTGTTTTATTATGCAGCTTTGTTAAAAATAAAAAAAAAGTGATATTGCAATCTCCTTGTGCTTGATAAAGTGTTGTCCAAAGATTGAGCACTATCTGCTGAATTGAGCAAAGCAAAAATTGGGGTAAAGTAATTGGTTCACTTCTGTTATGTCTGTCCTTCTGTCTGGAAACGTCGGTTTATGATCAAGTGAGTGATTTTTTTTTTTTTTTTTTTTTTATTACTGTCAGCCGACTGGGTGATGAAACAGAATTGAAAATCGTTCTCAATAGGAAACTTACTGTTTTTCAGCATGTTATAAAGGACACAAACAGCCACAAAACTTGTGTGACGTGTAAAAGACACTGCATCAACGGCGGTAAACTTCTGAATTCAAGCCTTAACCTCCCCTTCCAAACCTCCTGCCTCCCTCCAGCCCCAGCCCCCCTCCCATATATTCATGCTGATAAAAGCAAACTGAGCATTCCCACATCAAAACAGTGGAATATTTAACACTTGCTCCCATATCATGCGACTTCACAGAAACTCATGACAGTTGCCTATCCAACTCCATTTTAAGAGAAAAATGGTCAATAGCAACGACCTGAATAACCTCCACAATGAAAGAGATGCTTGAGAGAATGACAGTTATTTGGTTGGTGTATCAACAACAAAATGCTGCCTCCATCGCTGAGACCTATTTTCACAAGCACCATGATTTCTTTTGACTCGTCCTTTTAAGTGTCTCCTTGGTTATTTTAGATTGAAAGAAAGATGAAGGGTGTGGGCATGGTGACCAGTGTGACCACTCCTTGGATTTTTTTTTTTCACAAGATCTTGGCTATTCGTTGTTCACCTTGGCGTCTTGGTTTTCTATATGTTTTCTTGGCGTATAGGTTTTCTATTATCATCGCTTTTCTGAAACCTTGTGAATTCTTGGCTCACCTTGACATTTATGAAAATGAGGAGTGGTCACATTGATGGTGATTGTGAAAATGACATCTGCCTTTGCAGAGCAATAATCACCAACATGGTGACCATAGTGCAGAAATTGTGGGTGGAGTCAGGTGAACTGCCCAACCAATGGGTGGAACATGGATTCACGCACAAACAGCTCTTTTTATGGCATCAAAGTCCACATGTCATATTTGTATAATTTTAATGGAACATGTGGTGCAGGTAACTCGACAAGATTGGGTCAGCCATGAATGTGACACCTGATTTTAAATCCATGTTTACATGATGCAAATCAAAATGTAGTTTTTAGCTGTATTAATGAAATGTTTTTTTTTGTTTTTTTTCACTTGTTTATACACTTGGGGCCACAGATGTGCTACTGATACCATACCAGGGGTCGAAGAAACTGTGCAGGTCTGGCATCAGATAGTTTGAATGATCACCATCAATGAAACCAGTGCCATTGTGATGCACGAACCAGCAGGTGACTGCATCACCAGATCGCCGCCCGTGTTTGTGGGTCCGGTAATCCATTTGATGTCCCCTGGGCGAAAACGACATATGGTGGGTACCATTGTGCAGAAATCGGTCGGTTTGGAACAAGTCGTTCCAACAAACATCATTCACTTTGGAAACCAAAATCTGAAGATGAGAATTCTATATTATGCAAATTTAAAATGTTCGACGACTCGATGCGAACAATTGAGAAGGTGAAACACACAAACTGTATCACATCTGAGGTACCTTTCATTTTTGTACCTCGACTCTTCCACCCCATTATTTGTAGGTTCCATGTGCCCTTCTGTTCCCGTCGTTTGTAGGTTCAATGTGCCCTTCCGTCCCCGTCGTTTGGCGGCTGGCTCCCCATGCCCTTCCGTCCCCGTCGTTTGGCGCCTGGCTCCCCGTGCCCTTCCGTCCCTTGGCGCCTGGCTCCCCGTGCCCTTCCGTCCCTTGGCGCCTGGCTCCCGGTGTCCTTCCCTCACCGTCGTTTGGCGGCTGGCTTCCTGTGCCCTTCCGTCCCCGTAGTTTGGCGGCTGGCTCCCCGTGCCCTTCCGTCCCTTGGTGGCTGGCTCCCCGTGCCCTTCCGTCCCCTTCGTTTGGCGGCTGGCTCCCCGTGCCCTTCCGTCCCTGTCGTTTGGCGGCTGGCTCCCCGTGCCCTTCCGTCCCCGTCGTTTGGCGGCTGGCACCCCGTGCCCTTCCGTCCCCGTAGTTTGGCACCTGGCTCCCCATACCCTTCCGTCCCCGTCGTTTGGCGCCTGGCTCCCCGTACCCTTCCGTCCCCGTCGTTTGGCGCCTGGCTCCCCGTACCCTTCCGTCCCCGTCGTTTGGCGCCTGGCTCCCCGTGCCCTCCCGTCCCCGTCGTTTGGCGGCTGGCTCCCCGTGCCCTTCCGTCCCTGTAGTTTGGGGCCTGGCTCCCCGTGCCCTTCCGTCCCCGTCGTTTGGCGCCTGGCTCCCCGTGCCCTTCCGTCCACGTCGTTTGGCGGCTGGCTCCCCGTGCCCTTCCGTCCCAGTCGTTTGGCGGCTGGCTCCCAGTGCCCTATCGTCCCCGTCGTTTGGCGGCTGGCTCCCCATGCCCTTCCGTCCCTGTCATTTGGCGCCCGGCTCCCCGTGCCCTTCCGTCCCTTGGCGCCTGGCTCCCGGTGCCCTTCTGTCACCGTCGTTTGGCGCCTGGGTCCCGTGCCCTTCCGTCCCCGTGGTTTGGCGCCTGGCTCCCCGTGCCCTTCCGTCCCCGTCGTTTGGCGCCTGGCTCCCCGTGCCCTTCCGTCCCCGTCGTTTGGAGGATGGCTCCCCGTGCCCTTCCGTCCCCGTCTTTTGGCGCCTGGCTCCCCGTGGTCTTCCATCCCCGTTGTTTGGCTCCCGGTGCCCTTCCGTCACCGTTGTTTGGCGCCTGGCTCTGCGTGCCCTTCCGTCCCAGTCGTTTGGCGCCTGGCTCCCCGTGCCCTTCCATCCCCGTCGTTTGGAGGATGGCTCCCCGTGCCCTTCCGTCCCCGTCGTTTGGCGCCTGGCTCCCCGTGCCCTTCCGTCTCTATCGTTTGGTGCCTGGCTCCCCGTGGTCTTCCGTCCCCGTCGTTTGGCTCCCCATGCCCTTCCGTCCCCGTCGTTTGGCGCCTGGCTCCCCTTGCCCTTCCGTCCCCGTCGTTTGGCGCCTGGCTCCCCGTGCCTTTCCGACCCCGTCGTTTGGCTCCCCGTGCCCTTCCGTCCCCATCGTTTGGCTCCCCGTGCCCTTCCGTCCCCGTCGTTTGGCGGCTGGCTCCCCGTGCCCTTCCGTCCCTGTCGTTTGGCGCCGGCTCCCCGTGCCCTTCCATCCCTTGGCGCCTGGCTCCCGGTGCCCTTCTGTCACCGTCGTTTGGCGCCTGGGTCCCTGTGCCCTTCCGTCCCCGTGGTTTGGCGCCTGGCTCCCCGTGCCCTTCCGTCCCCGTCGTTTGGCGCCTGGCTCCCCGTGCCCTTCTGTCCCCATCGTTTGGCGCCTGGCTCCCTGTGCCCTTCCGTCCCTGTCGTTTGGAGGATGGCTTCCCGTGCCCTTCCGTCCCCGTCTTTTGGCACCTGGCTCCCCGTGGTCTTCCATCTCCGTTGTTTGGCTCCCGGTGCCCTTCCGTCACCGTCGTTTGGCGCCTGGCTTCGCGTGCCCTTCCGTCCCAGTCGTTTGGCGCCTGGCTCCCCGTGCCCTTCCGTCCCCGTCGTTTGGAGGATGGCTCCCCGTGCCCTTCCGTCCCCGTCTTTTGGCACCTGGCTCCCCGTGGTCTTCCATCCCCGTTGTTTGGCTACCGGTGCCCTTCCGTCACCGTCGTTTGGCGCCTGGCTCCGCGTGCCTTTCCGTCCCAGTCGTTTGGCGCCTGGCTCCCCGTGCCCTTCCGTCCCCGTCGTTTGGAGGATGGCTCCCCGTGCCCTTCCGTCCCCGTCTTTTGGCACCTGGCTCCCCGTGGTCTTCCATCCCCGTTGTTTGGCTACCGGTGCCCTTCCGTCACCGTCGTTTGGCGCCTGGCTCCGCGTGCCTTTCCGTCCCAGTCGTTTGGCGGCTGGCTCCCAGTGCCCTTCCGTCCCCGTCGTTTGGCGCCTGGCTCCCCGTGCCCTTCCGTCCCCGTCTTTTGGCACCTGGCTCCCCGTGGTCTTCCATCCCCGTTGTTTGGCTCCCGGTGCCCTTCCGTCACCGTCGTTTGGCGCCTGGCTCCGCGTGCCCTTCCGTCCCAGTCGTTTGGCGACTGGCTCCCAGTGCCCTTCCGTCCCCGTCGTTTGGCGCCTGGCTCCCCATGCCCTTCCGTCCCCGTCGTTTGGAGGATGGCTCCCCGTGCCCTTCCGTCCCCGTCGTTTGGCGCCTGGCTCCCCGTGCCCTTCCGTCTGTCGTTTGGTGCCTGGTTCCCCGTGGTCTTCCGTCCCCGTCGTTTGGCTCCCCGTGCCCTTCCATCCCCGTCGTTTGGCGCCTGGCTCCCCTTGCCCTTCCGTCCCCGTCGTTTGGCTCCCCGTGCCCTTCCGTCCCCGCCGTTTGGCGCCTGGCTCCCCTTGCCCTTCCGTCACCGTCGTTTGGCGCCTGGCTCCGCGTGCCCTTCCGTCCCAGTCGTTTGGCGGCTGGCTCCCAGTGCCTTTCCGTCCCCGTCGTTTGGCGCCTGGCTCCCCGTGCCCTTCCGTCCCCGTCGTTTGGAGGATGGCTCCCTGTGCCCTTCCGTCCCCGTCGTTTGGCGCCTGGCTCCCCGTGCCCTTCTGTCTGTCGTTTTGTGCCTGGCTCCCCGTGGTCTTCCGTCCCCGTCGTTTGGCTCCCCATGCCCTTCCGTCCCCGTCGTTTGGCGCCTGGCTCCCCTTGCCCTTCCGTCCCCGTCGTTTGGCGCCTGGCTCCCCGTGCCTTTCCGTCCCCGTCGTTTGGCTCCCCGTGCCCTTCCGTCCCCATCGTTTGGCTCCCCGTGCCCTTCCGTCCCCGTCGTTTGGAGGATGGCTCCCCGTGCCCTTCCGTCCCCGTCGTTTGGCGCCGGCTCCCCGTGCCCTTCCGTACCCGTGGTTTGGCGCCTGGCTCCCCGTGCCCTTCCGTTACCGTCGTTTGGCACCTGGCTCCTCCGTGCCCTTCCGTCCCCGTAGTTTGGCGCCTGGCTCCCCTTGCCTTTCCGTCCCCGTCGTTTGGCTCCCCGTGCCCTTCCGTCCCCGTCGTTTGGAGGATGGCTCCCCGTGCCCTTCCGTCCCCGTCGTTTAGTGCCTTGCTCCCCGTGCCCTTCCGTCCCCATCGTTTAGTGCCTGGCTCCCCGTGCCCTTCCGTCCCCGTAGTTTGGCGCCTGGCTCCCCGTGCCCTTCCGTCCCTGTCGTTTGGAGGATGGCTCCCCGTGCCCTTCCGTCCCCGTCGTTTGGAGGATGGCTCCCCGTGCCCTTCCGTCCCCGTCGTTTAGTGCCTTGCTCCCCGTGCCCTTCCGTCCCCGTCGTTTAGTGCCTGGCTCCCCGTGCCCTTCCGTCCCCGTAGTTTGGCGCCTGGCTCCCCGTGCCCTTCCGTCCCTGTCGTTTGGAGGATGGCTCCCCGTGCCCTTCCGTCCCCGTAGTTTGGCGCCTGGCTCCCCGTGCCCTTCCGTCCCTGTCGTTTGGAGGATGGCTCCCCGTGCCCTTCCGTCCCCGTCGTTTGGTGCCTGGCTCCCCGTGGTCTTCCGTCCCCGTCGTTTGGCTCCTAGTGCCCTTCCGTCACCGTCGTTTGGCGCCTGGCTCCTGGTGCCCTCCGTCTCCGTCGTTTGGCGGCTGGCTCCCGGTGCCCTTCCGTCCCCATCGTTTGGAGGATGGCTCCCCGTGCCCTTCCGTCCCCGTCATTTGGCGCCTGGCTCCCCGTGCCCTTCCGTCCCTGTCGTTTGGCGCCTGGCTCCCCGTGGTCTTCCATCCCCGTCGTTTGGTTCCCCGTGCCCTTCCGTCCCCGTCGTTTGGCTCCCGGTGCCCTTCCGTCACCGTCGTTTGGCGCCTGGCTCCGCGTGCCCTTCCGTCCTAGTCGTTTGGCGGCTGGCTCCCCGTGCCCTTCCGTCCCCGTCGTTTAGTGCCTGCCCCCCCCCCCCGTGCCCTTCCGTCCCCGTCGTTTGGCGCCTGGCTCCCCGTGCCCTTCCGTCCCCGTCGTTTGGCTCCCCGTGCCCTTCCGTCCCCGTCGTTTGGCTCCCCGTGCCCTTCCGTCCCCGTCGTTTGGCTCCCCGTGCCCTTCCGTCCCCGTCGTTTGGCTCCCCGTGCCCTTCCGTCCCCGTCGTTTGGCTCCCCGTGCCCTTCCGTCCCCGTCGTTTGGCTCCCCGTGCCCTTCCGTCCTCGTCGTTTGGCTCCCCGTGCCCTTCCGTCCTCGTCGTTTGGCTCCCCGTGCCCTTCCGTCCTCGTCGTTTGGCTCCCCGTGCCCTTCCGTCCTCGTCGTTTGGCTCCCCGTGCCCTTCCGTCCCCGTCGTTTGGAGGATGGCTCCCCGTGCCCTTCCGTACCCGTCGTTTGGCGCCTGGCTCCCCGTGCCCTTCCGTTCCCGTATTTTGGCGCCTGGCTCCCCGTGCCCTTCCGTCCCCGTATTTTGGCGGCTGGCTCCCCGTGCCCTTCCGTCACCGTCGTTTGGCTCGCCGTGCTCTTCCGTCCCCGTCGTTTGGCGCCCGGCTCCCGGTGCCCTTCCGTCCCCGTCGTTTGGCGCCCGGCTCCCCGTGCCCTTCCGTCCCCGTCGTTTGGCGGCTGCCCTGAAATCCCTGCAATCACTGCGGAAGGAGGGATTCTGGGGAACTGGTTTATCTGGAACTGGATCGTATCCTTCAAGTCAAATTACAGATGGTCACAAAGGCTTCGTGGTGATAAAAGTTATTTGTATTTACCATGCCACCAATTAACTGATTCAACTCACACCAGACTTACCTGGTAACTTGAAGTGTGTGACCCTTGACTTGCATGGTGGCAATTGGCTTGTCAAATTCTGGACCAGGTCTGATGTTGGAGATATCGATGGTTGGTTCCTTAAAAAACTGTCCTGAAGGGGAAAACCAAACATGTATCAGCAAGTGGTGAACATTTCAAGTTGAACAAAAAGGTGATGTCATGGGTGTGTACGTGGTTTTTCACCATCGTACAGGTGTGTTCGTCACTGAGCCCCTCCAGGAAGTGTGTACTCTGGACCACTCACTCATACTCCCTCGCTCGGGCATGCTCATGAATTCTCGCTTGTGCACTCTCGTTCGGGTCCACTTGCTCGTGTTCTCCCATTCTGGCACACTCATTTACTGCTTCACTCGAGCTCACTCATGCACTCTTGTTCAGGTCCACTCGCTCGTGTTCTCCCATTTGAGCATGCTCATGCACACTATCGTTCATTCTCTCGCTCTGGCATTCAACTGCACACTCTCCTGCACTCCCTCACGCATACTCTTGTGCACTCTCTTACTGAGGCACGCTCGTGTTTAAAGGCACTCAAACATACCAATAAGACCATGTGTACGTGGAGAAAATTGACTTTCTCCCCTTGTGTAGAAACCAAGGAAACTTCGATGAATTTCATTCTTCTTCCACACTCGGTGGAGGACCACCTCGAAGCTCGTGTCTATGGGTAGGAATATGAAGAACTTGTCTTGGTCGCTGACTTGGATGGAGAAGCTGCAGGTGGTGGGGTTAGAGCAATGAGCATGATGGGTTTATGTCAGTGATTCTTGTTTTGATGGGGTTAGGTCGATGTTAAACTCTTAAAGGTGAGCATAAAGTTTGTAAGAGAAGCTTGAGCAGGTGTAAAGGACATGATGGAGAATGGAGTGAGGTTTCAAACAAAAGTGTAACTGATTCATTCTCCATCTTCAACCCACATAACATGAAGGAACCGTCTATTTATAATGTACAGGGGCGAGGGGCAGGGTTGGTGGGGCTTAATTGACAAGATTATGATCGGTGAAAGAAAGGATCGGTTTAAGGAACATTTGATTGGGTTATGAATGTATCCTGAAGAAAGATTTAAATATCAAATTATTAGGAAAGTACAAACTTTTCTTTCTTCACAAAGATGTTGTTCCACGGAAACTTTGTGCGGCCCTTGCTGTCCTGGACGACGATGCTCTCTGTGCTGATGTCAATAAAGATTCCGAGGTCAGACAGAACGATTCCCAGTCGTCCGATGTACGTCTGTAACTTCCCTGTCTTGGTATCCACCTTCTTCGCTCCAATTATTTGTCCGTTTACCGAGATGCCTGTGGAGGACAAGGTTCCATTAGTCTTCCAGTGAAGTCACCACCAGCTTGATGCCATCAATTAAGGTCTCAGTGATTAGCACAAATTACCTTTGATCAGGTAGGTGGGGACTACCCACAGTGGATTCCCCCAGAAAGTGAACTGACATGCTTTGGTACCCCTTAACTGGAACGAGGGAGTGGAGTGGGATGGGGGGGGGTTGTGTGTTGATCACAGACTGCGCCCCTCCAAAATCTATCCTCTGGCATCTTGCTCATCCATGAGTTAAGACTAGGGGTCCCCAACACGTACATCGCTCGTGGACTGATGGCTTGCTGGCTGCACATGAGTAGCTCGCATTAACTCACATGGTGAAAAATTGATGCAAGGTATTAATAAATACAGTAACACAACAATAAAGTTAATTTAGTTGTCACACTAAAACAATGCTGTCAGAATCGTAGACATTGATGAGTCCAGTGGTTTCCTGACCAGGTTTGGCCAAGAGTTCAATGACACATGGAATGATTTTGAGGACATTGAG
>NC_140962.1:160047075-160067075 GCF_056783735.1 Eptatretus burgeri
CCGCTCACATTAAACATTTATCATGTTGTTTATCTTCGCCTATTCTCCTTGTTTCCCAATTGGCTTGCTCTCACTTAACTTGTTTCTCAACCATCTTTCCACTACCTTTCTTTACCTGCACTGCTCAACAACTAACTCTACCCAAGATAAAACAAACAAACTCGACTTGATGCTAATAGTGTAGTAGATAGTAGAAAAATCGTGCAAATTATGATACAAACATCAAATTTGGCATTTCTGTTCTGCAAGGCTTTCTGATCAAATCTGCCCGATTGGCCATTTGAAAATTCAAATTTTGAAAAATTTGGATTTTCAAATGGCCAATCAGGCAGATTTGATTGGAATCCCCTGGAGAACAAATGTGCCAAATTTTATGCTTGTATCATCATTTGCACGATTCCTCTCAAAAATTCCTGTTATCTGCCCCACTATAAAACAAGTCGACCTTAGAAAACACTATTCTCAATTCGGAAAAAATAAATAATTACTTGCTAATCTCAAGATCATTGGAATCTTTGGGCCTGTTACTCTTGCATCACAGACAGGTCGGTGGTCTCCCTGTCTTTTTGTGCCTTTATGGCATCTTGCACCCTCTGTCCTTTCCATGCTTTGTCACCCCCTCCTCCACCCCATGTATCTGCACTGCACAAGAGGTCCACCATCAATCCCTTTCTGGTGAAACTCCCAAAATCCAGACTCACTGCTTACCTCCACTCATTAGGTACTTTTGTTTGCACCTGTGGAACCAGCTAACTCAGTCTGTTTCTGTTAAATCCCATTTTCCCTCCAGGGCTTCATGATGGCCATTCATCACCATCTCAGTTTATCCCTCATCCATACCCATGATCTTTTCTACCCCTATTAACCCTCAACAAACCTACCCTACGTTTAGAGATAATTGTGTTCCCCCCCCCCTTTCTCTCACCCTCATTTTCTGTTGTTTTTTGTTGTTGTTCCATTTCCTTTTCACCCCTAGTTTTCCCTTCCTCTTCTTTCATCCCTGGTTCCATCGCTGGTTCCATCCCCGGTTCCATCCCTGATTTTATCCCCGGTTCCATCCCCAGCTGAGTTTGCATTCAGCTTGTTCGCTCCACGTGTCCGCTTCCTCGTCCCCCTAATGTCCCATTGCTCTCCCTTTCTTCCACAAACCCATTTTGCCTTCGAGCCCCTCCGTTGTGTCCCTGCACACGACTGTTCACGTGCTTCCCCGTCCACCATGCTCTGTCCTGTTCTGTCGTGTGTCCTCGCTCTTCCATAAGCTTTGACTTTGAATACGATACAGGAGCAATATTGACAGAACTTCAAAATATAGAAAATGAGAGTTCGTAGAACATGATATACTACAGTGTTCAAGGATATACAGTACTGTACTGTACTGTACTGTACCATACTTCAATTTTAATAAAATAATGATTTTAAAGATTGTTCAAAAAAACATCCCGAAGTTAAATGCTCTTGAAGGAGTCCATAAAAAGTGTCAGACAGCACACTTATACACCACCCCATCAAATCCCAAACAGCACACTTATACACCACCCCATCAAATCCCAAACTGCACACTTATACACCACCCCATCAAATCCCAAACAGCACACTTATACACCACCCCATCAAATCCCAAACAGCACACTTATACACCACCCCATCAAATCCCAAACAGCACACTTATACACCACCCCATCAAATCCCAAACAGCACACTTATACACCACCCCATTGAAGTACTGCAAAACTGGATGTTCTTGGAAGTATTTTGAAGGTGATTTGTGTACCACAGTGTTCAAGTATGTAATTATATTTAATTAAAATAAAGATTGTAAAAGTCGTACAAATAAATTAATTCCGGAAGCTTACCGCCATTTCCCGCAGCATCTATTATCACCCTATCTATCTAACATGTTACATTAGTTATTCGTGCCTGTTGTTTGTGTCCTTTATAACGTCCTTAAAAACGGCATGTTTCCTGTTTGGAACGATTTTAAATTTTGTTTCACTGGCAGACAGAGTGAAATATGATGTCACTCCTCTCTGTGCATGTGCAATCGGGATGAATTCAAAGCCAAGGTACAGAAATATGGAAAACTTGTTTTCCTGATTAAATAATGTTCTGATTTGTGTTCAAAATATAACGTTCGGTTTAAATAAGTGGTTCCTCGATCATAAACTGAAAAGACGGACGGACGTGAACCAATTGTTTAAAGCCACTTTTCGCTTTGCATGCGCGGGGTAATTTCGATGCGAAATGGTTAAACAAGAAACAAAGGAACCACACTCGGCGTTTTCTGATAGTGGGGATTCCAAATCTATTGCTGCAACTATCGGAAACATCGTGAGATGTACGTTTTCCATTCCATGGGGTGAATTTACAAGGTGGAGTGTGTGGGACCTTAAAGGGTTTCAGAAAATCAACAGGATGTCATTCATTCAAATCTAGGGTTCACGGAGCAATGGAAATGAACCAAAATATTTCCCACAGTGCACTTGGTGTGTTGAACTTCAGAATGGCAAGCACAGAGGATCACGTACCTCCAGTGACCTTTCGTTTCCCTGCTGAAGGAGGAACCTTTTTGGCAGTGAGAACTGGAGCTGCAACATCCAGAAAGGGTCAGAATAAGGAAGAGATATATTGTTAGGATGAAACATTTTATCCAACGCAATCACATGAACAGCCCATGTTTTTTTTCAATGTGGAATGACATGTTGATGTTGTGTGTAAGCAATGAGATAGGAATGTGTGGGTTGGAGTGCTTGGATGGAGAATGGCACAACGAAGATGGGCACCATTATCTTTTTCTGTCTTCTTAAGGAGATCGTAAATGCTATTCCAAAAAACCCCCATAACCGACAACATACTGTTCACCAAAACAAAATGTTCCCTGATCACTCCAAATGCACTGCACATCAACCTCCAAATGATGAACAACACTCACAGACCCGTACCCACCATAACCCTATCCCTCATTATACAACACTCACAAACCCATAAAGGAACCCACAATATACATATCCCTCATTATATAATGCTCACTTACCCAAAAAGGTACCCACTATAAACCTATCCCTCATGATACAACACTCACGAACCCATAAAGGAACCCACAATAAACCTATCCCTCATTATATAATGCTCACTTACCCAAAAAGGTACCCACCATAAACCTATCCCTCATGATATAATATTCACTAACCCATAAAGGTACCCCTTACAAACCTATCCCTCATTATAAAATAATCATTAACCCATAAAGGGACCCACCATAAACCTATCCCTCATGATATAATATTCACTAACCCATAAAGGTACCCACCACAAACCTATCCCTCATTATAAAATAATCAATAACCCATAAAGGTACCCACCATAAACCTATCCCTCATTATATAATATTCACAAACCCATAAAGGTACCAACCATAAACCTATCCCACATTATATAACACTCACTAACCCAAAAAGGTACTCACCATAAACCTATCCCTCATTATACAACACTCACGAACTCATAAATCTACCCACCATAAACCTATCACTCATTATATAATGCTCACTAACCCAAAAAGGTACTCACCATAAACCTATCCCTCATTATACAACACTCACGAACCCATAAATCTACCCACCATAAACCTATCCCTCATTATATAATGCTCACTTACCCAAAAAGGTACCCATCACAAACCTATCCCTCATGATACAACACTCACTAACCCATAAAGGTACCCAGCATAAACCTATCCCTCATGATATAATATTCTCTAACCCATAAAGGTACCCACCATAAACCTATCCCTCATGATATAATATTTACTAACCCATAAAGGTACCCACCACAAACCTATCCCTCATGATATAATATTCACTAACCCATAAAGGTACCCACCACAAACCAAACCCTCATTATAAAATAATCACTAATCCATAAAGGTACCCACCATAAACCTATCCCTCATAATATAATATTCACTAACCCATAAAGGTACCCACCATAAACCTATCCCTCATTATATTATGATCACTAACCCATAAAGGTACCCAGCATAAACCTATCCCTCATTATATAATATTCACTTACCCAAAAAGGTACCCACCACAAACCTATCCCTCATGATATAATATTCATTAACCCATAAAGGTACCCACCACAAACCTATCCCTCATGATATAATATTCACTAACCCATAAAGGTACCCACCACAAACCTATCCCTCATGATATAATATTCATTAACCCATAAAGGTACCCACCACAAACCTATCCCTCATGATATAATATTCACTAACCCATAAAGGTACCCACCATAAACCTATCCCTCATTATATTATAATCACTAACCCATAAAGGTACCCACCACAAACCTATCCCTCATGATATAATATTCACTAACCCATAAAGGTACCCACCACAAACCGAACCCTCATTATAAAATAATCAATAACCCATAAAGGTACCCACCATAAACCTATCCCTCATTATATAATATTCACAAACCCATAAAGGTACCAACCATAAACCTATCCCACATTATATAACACTCACTAACCCAAAAAGGTACCCACCATAAACCTATCCCTCATTATACAACACTCACGAACCCATAAATCTACCCACCATAAACCTATCCCTCATTATATAATGCTCACTTACCCAAAAAGGTACCCATCACAAACCTATCCCTCATGATACAACACTCACTAACCCATAAAGGTATCCAGCATGAACCTATCCCTCATGATATAATAGTCACTAACTCATAAAGGTACCCAGCACAAACCTATCCCTCATGATACAACACTCACTAACCCATAAAGGTATCCAGCATAAACCTATCCCTCATGATATAATATTCACTAACCCATAAAGGTACCCATCACAAACCTATCCCTCATGATACAACACTCACTAACCCATAAAGGTATCCAGCATAAACCTATCCCTCATGATATAATATTCACTAACCCATAAAGGTACCCAGCACAAACCTATCCCTCATGATATAATATTCACTAACCCATAAAGGTACCCACCACAAACCAAACCCTCATTATAAAATAATCACTAACCCATAAAGGTACCCACCATAAACCTATCCCTCATAATATAATATTCACTAACCCATAAAGGTACCCACCATAAACCTATCCCTCATTATATTATGATCACTAACCCATAAAGGTACCCAGCATAAACCTATCCCTCATTATATAATATTCACTAACCCATAAAGGTACCCACCACAAACCTTTCCCTCATTATATTATGATCACCAACCCAAAAAGGAACCCACCACAAACCTATCTCTCACACACACACACACACACACACACACACACACACACACACACACACACACACACACACACACACACACACACACACACACACACACACACACACACACACACACACACACACACACACACACACACACACACACACACACACACACACACACACACACGCATTTAAAGGCCATTTTCCCCGCTAAAGCGGGGGTTAGCCTTGCGGGCCTCATGACAACCTTCTCCAGTTTACCCTATTTTCTGCATCTCCCCTTCTTAATCCCCTTGCCCACATTTCCTCTTCCACCACATTTAGCCAAGTTTTTCTCGGTCTTCCCCGTCCTCCACTTCCGACTACACTCATTTCCAACACTTCTCTCACCCAGTCGCTTTCATCCTTCCTCAACACATGACCCAACCATCTCAACCTGTTTCTCTTCACAACCTCCATCACAGACTCTATTCCCATCATCTTCCGCAGGTCATAATTTGTCTTCCTCTCTCTCAACGATACTCCACACATCCACCGAACCATTCGCATTTCCACCCTTTCCAGCCTTTATTTCTGCTCCATGTTCAGTACCCATGTCTCACTCCCATAAATCATCAGTACTCCTCACACATGTAGCATACACCTTTCCCTTCAGCTTCAACGACACTCCCCTCTTCGTCAGCACGCCACTCAGGTTCCGAAACGTCTTCCATGCACATCTCACTCTAGCAACCGTCGAAGAGTCTGATCCACTTTCTCCATTCAGCATGTCTCCGAGATAGCAAAATGTTTTCACACCTTCCAGCTTCACACCATCTCCAAGATCCAACTCAACAATTCCTTCATCTGCTGCTCCCTCGATGCACACCTTACACTTGAATGTAGCTGCCACACTGGTTAATGACCCTCTCACCCCACTACATTTTCGATGAACCCATTGAGGCGATGTTTTTATGGCCGGATGCCCTTCCTGACGCCAACCCTTTTACGACACGCAGGGAGACGGTGTACCTATTCTGACCGGGGTACACACCGGATATAATATCCCTAATATCTCACACAAACCTATCCCTCATGATATAATATTCACTAACCCAAAAAGGTACCCACCATAAACCTTTCCCTCATTATATTGTGATCACTAACCCATAAAGGTACCCACCCCAAACCGAACCCTCATTATATAATAATCACTAACCCATAAAGGTACCCACCATAAACCTATCCCACATTATATAATACTCACGAACCCATAAAGGTACCCACCATAAACCTATCCCACATTATATAATATTCACTAACCCATAAAGGTACCCACCATAAACCTATCCCACATTATATAACACTCACTAACCCATAAAGGTACCCACCATAAACCTATCCCACATTATATAACACTCACTAACCCATAAAGGTACCCACCATAAACCTATCCCACATTATATAATAATCACTAACCCATAAAGGTACCCACCATAAACCTATCCCACATTATATAACACTCACCAACCCATAAAGGTACCCACCATAAACCTATCCCACATTATATAACACTCACTAACCCATAAAGGTACCCACCATAAACCTATCCCACATTATACAACACTCACTAACCCATAAAGGTACCCACCATAAACCTATCCCACATTAGATAACACTTACTAACCCATAAAGGTACCCACCATAAACCTATCCCACATTATATAACACTCACTAACCCATAAAGGTACCCACCATAAACCTATCCCACATTATATAACACTCACTAACCCATAAAGGTACCCACCATAAACCTATCCCACATTATATACCACTCACTAACCCATAAAGGAACCCACCATAAACCTATCCCACATTATATAACACTCACTAACCCATAAAGGTACCCACCATAAACCTATCCCACATTATATAACACTCACTAACCCATAAAGGTACCCACCATAAACCTATCCCACATTATATAACACTCACTAACCCATAAAGGTACCCACCATAAACCTATCCCACATTATATAACACTCACTAACCCATAAAGGTACCCACCATAAACCTATCCCACATTATATAACACTCACTAACCCATAAAGGTACCCACCATAAACCTATCCCACATTATATAACACTCACTAACCCATAAAGGTACCCACCATAAACCTATCCCACATTATATAACACTCACTGACCCATAAAGGTACCCACCATAAACCTATCCCACATTATATAACACTCACTAACCCATAAAGGTACCCACCATAAACCTATCCCACATTATATAACACTCACTAACCCATAAAGGTACCCACCATAAACCTATCCCACATTATATAACACTCACTAACCCATAAAGGTACCCACCATAAACCTATCCCACATTATATAACACTCACTAACCCATAAAGGTACCCACCATAAACCTATCCCACATTATATAACACTCACTAACCCATAAAGGTACCCACCATAAACCTATCCCACATTATATAACACTCACTAACCCATAAAGGTACCCACCATAAACCTATCCCACATTATATAACACTCACTAACCCATAAAGGTACCCACCATAAACCTATCCCACATTATATAACACTCACTAACCCATAAAGGTACCCACCATAAACCTATCCCACATTATATAACACTCACTAACCCATAAAGGAACCCACCATAAACCTATCCCACATTATATAACACTCACTAACCCATAAAGGTACCCACCATAAACCTATCCCACATTATATAACACTCACTAACCCATAAAGGTACCCACCATAAACCTATCCCACATTATATAACACTCACTAACCCATAAAGGTACCCACCATAAACCTATCCCACATTATATAACACTCACTAACCCATAAAGGTACCCACCATAAACCTATCCCACATTATATAACACTCACTAACCCATAAAGGTACCCACCATAAACCTATCCCACATTATATAACACTCACTAACCCATAAAGGAACCCACCATAAACCTATCCCACATTATATAACACTCACTAACCCATAAAGGTACCCACCATAAACCTATCCCACATTATATAACACTCACTAACCCATAAAGGAACCCACCATAAACCTATCCCACATTATATAACACTCACTAACCCATAAAGGTACCCACCATAAACCTATCCCACATTATATAACACTCACTAACCCATAAAGGTACCCACCATAAACCTATCCCACATTATATAACACTCACTAACCCATAAAGGTACCCACCATAAACCTATCCCACATTATATAACACTCACTAACCCATAAAGGTACCCACCATAAACCTATCCCACATTATATAACACTCACTAACCCATAAAGGAACCCACCATAACCCTTTCTCGTCATGTTTGCTTGACCACTCAAGAGCAAGAGTTGACCACCAGATGGACGTTAAATGGGAATCCTGTCTGCCAGCATTCGTTGGTGGATGTTAAAGATCCCACGGTGTCCTCAATGAGTTGGAAAGCTATCACCAGCACCCTGAACAAATGACAAATTCCGGGCCAAACCAGCAGAGTGCACCGAATCGGCGATACAGCCGCATCCTCTGCCAATGATGTTTCCCCGCAACCTTGTGCTGCATACGAACGAACATGTACCGTTCACGTACTGTGCAGGTCGGCAGAGGTTATTCCACTAACGAGACGGATCTATTTAATTTATGTAATGGTCATCAATCAATCAAATGTCCATGTCAACTGGCTGCGGACAGTGTCATCATTTGATGTTAAATTTTGCCTCGTGCATGAATTATGACATTTTCGTTTGTGCGTGAATTATAATGCTGTGATAATTGTGTGTGAAAATTACACCTGGGTGTTGCAGTATCCAAGAAAACTATTCCAAAGGATGTTATAAGCAGGTGACGACGCTCACCTGCTTTCTTTACTCGCTTGGTGATGACCATCGATGTGAGAGGCGTAACAAATCCATAGTGAAGAGACATTTCGAGCGCTCTGTCTGTCAATCTTTGTTTCTCCTCTGGGTCGGGTTCAATCATCCTGTGGAACAGACAAAAGGTGACTTCTTGTAATTATTGGGATATGGCATCAAATACCTTCGTTTTGTATCAATAAAAATGGGAAGGGCGTGACTTTACACATGTAAAAGGAAACAAATGACGAGCGAAACAAAGATCTATCGCAATATGCCAAGTAAATGAGCCAATAATTATTCAAGAAACTTATCCAAACTTTCCGTTAAGTTCACTCACCTTTGAGTGAGGAGCTGTTTAATGGTGAGGTAGGCCCAGAGCCACTCAGTAAATTCACCAAAGATGTAATGCTGTTTTTCCAGAAGATTCTCAGTATCACTGACACCTACATTTGTTATCAAAGTGAGGTTTCCAAGTTCCTGTTGGGAAAATCAGAATTGGTACATTTATTCATATGCAGCCTGTGGTTGCTTGGCTGCCACATTTTCTGGAGGCAGAGCTGTGCCCCTGATGCAGTGCCTTCTCACCAATACACTGGTACTCATTTTGTCGACCCCAGAAGGATGACACGCGAAGTCGACACTAATTGCTGTTGATTAAACAGCCCAGCAGGGGCTTGAACTCGATAACCGAAGATATTAAACCAGTCACCTTACCATAAAGCCAAGATCAAGCTGGTAGATTGGTGATATGAGCTCGACACTTCGGGAGAATGTGAATATTTACCCACACATGATAGAATAAACTAGAAGGGCACCCGGTAGAGCACATACCTCCGCCACACAAGGCCTGATCCACGAGAACATATCGGGCCCAATACATGTTTGAAATATCATACAGTACTATATCGTGTTTGGCCCGATCTCTCAGTGGTGAAGAATCACTTAAAGGTCCCATGTAATTCAAAAGTTTCTGGTTATTTATATATTAACTTGACCTTCCTAGTGAAGAAATCACCCATGTTTCTTTTTTAAATCAACATTGGGATAATTAGACCAATATTTCGAACATTTGTGGTGTTTTTCACAACTTGCTATGCCCCGCCCCTCAAAAAAGTGGAGTTCAGCGGAACCGCAGGTCACGTGACCGTTGACGTCATCTCCAGAACACGACTCGCTCAGAGTGGATTGATTAGATGTCGCGCACCATATAAAGTACGTACAAATGCATTGTGCACATTTGTTTTCTATCTCACTGATCGTCACTTTTGACATTAAATGTGTACTTTCCCAAGATATGCCTCCATTCAAACGTCTGGTATCACCTACGTAGGTGCCCGAGGCCGAGGTGGATGTTGGAAATGCCTATTTCCGAGCTAAGAAGTTTGTCAAACTCGGGTTTGGAAATGGCATAATACACGTTTTTGAAACTTACTCTTTCCGATGCTTGATGTTATTGTGTGCATGCTGATACAAGTTATTTGTCATCTCTAGAGTCTCGACTAGTCCGATAAATCTGACGTGCTGTAGCGTTCTTTTATTATTCTCTTTTCTTCATTGTTTTCTACTGGCGCTACATGATGACAGTAGGAAAAAA
This sequence comes from Eptatretus burgeri, assembly GCF_056783735.1. Lineage (NCBI taxonomy): Eukaryota > Metazoa > Chordata > Myxini > Myxiniformes > Myxinidae > Eptatretus > Eptatretus burgeri. The sequence continues at coordinate 160,057,836 of NC_140962.1, forward strand.
AAAAACGCAACAGAACGTCAGATTTATCGTACTACTCTAGACAATTGTGTTGCAAGGTTTGTTCTGCACACAAGTTTTCATCGTATCCAGACAGCGAGATTGCTTCGTTTTATGCACGGAGAGACACGGCCGATGACATGGGCTGGCCTTGCTTGCGATTCATTCGCCATGGAGCAAGATGTCCACTGGGCTGCGCTGCGCTGGTCACGTCACCTCACTAAAATATTTCTGATATCGAGCAGTATGCAAGTAGAATTTACATTATTGAATTACGAATAGGATTTAGTCTAACCAGTTGTTACTGCCAAGTCTTCCTTCGATGTCCTCCCGATCATCATGAACTCCGGGAATTTCATCGCCAGTTTCCTCTGCTTGTCCTGCTTCGGGCTCGTACTGCTAAGGCCGTATTTCATTTCCAGCTGCCTGAACTTCACCTCCCGCGACTACGTTATCCGACAATTCTCCATCTGATTCAGACCGAAATCCTTCATTTCTCTCACACTCACTGTCGTTACCAGACAAATGAAAGTCGATGTCATCCATTATTGAAAACCAAATGTTTGATTTTTTTAAAGCAGAAATGAACGAAGCATTTGAGTCGATCAATCGAATGTGGAAACGCACAGAAAGCCAATAGAATCATGTAGACCACCAACCCGAGTAATTTGCGTGCAGCCTTTGTTGTTCTGGAGATGACGTCATGTGGGTTACGCGCCGTTCAGTAGATTTCGGCAGAATTTTTAGGGGCGTTCCCTAAGAGGTTTGCTTTTTAAATTTTACATTTTACAGAACGAGTCTTCTTCTTCTTCTTCTTCTTCTTCTTCTTCTTCTTCTTTCGGCTGCTCCCGTTAGGGGTCGCCACAGCGGATCATCCGTATGATCTGCATAGTGATTTGGCACATATTTTACGCCGGATGCTCTTCCTGACGCAACCCTGGTCGCCTCTTACGACACAGGGATATGGTACACCTATTTTAACCGGGGTATACACTGGCCCAGTACACTGGTACTCACTTCGCCGACCTCGGAAGGATGACAGGCCGAGTCAACCTCCTGGTGTGTATTAATTCAACTGGCCAACGGGGCTTGAACTCAGGACCTTTTAGATCCCAAGCCACTACCCTAACCACTACGCCAACACCAGGCTTAAGAACGAGACCAACACCAGGCTTAATTTTACAGAACGAGTATTGTGAAAAAATATTGTCAGATCAGAAATCACGATGAAAAACTCCTATAGGACATATATATATATATATATATATATATATATATATATATATATATATATATATATATATATATATATATATATATATATATATATGCAATTTCAGTACTTTTATGTGTCATGGGACCTTTAACAAATTCTCGTAGTCAGATCCGAATCCGGATCTTCACCAAAATCGAATCAGTTCGTCCTTGTCACACATCGAACCTGTCCACAAAATTTCTTCCAGATCTGTTTGCAAGTTTTTGAGATATCCTAAACATAAACAAACAGACAAACAGACAGACAAATAGACAGAGAGGGGTTAAAACATAACCTCCTTCACCTTCATTGGTGGAGATAATTAGTAATATTAGAGATATAATAAGGGAGTATGTGAATATTTACCCATACATAATAGAAATTAGTGAAATTAGAAATATAATTGAAGGAGCATGTGACTATTTACCCAAACATTATAGAAATTAGTGATACGTGTACGTGCCCGTAGGTGCGTGGCCGCACGTGAAGAAAAAAAAAAAACGTTCAAAGCACGAGCCAGAAATAACCACACAGGCTGTTCCTTCACTCTCGCATGCCCATACATGTGTGGCCGTATGTGCGTGCCTGTACGTGCGTGGCCGTACGTGCAAACCAAAAAAAAACAAAAAAAACTTTCAAACCATGAGCCAGAAACAACAACGACACAGGCCGTTCCTTCGCTCTCGCGTGCCCGTACGTGCAAGGCCGTACGTGCAAAAAAAAACAACAAAAAAAAACTTTCAAACCATGAGCCACAAACAACAACCACACAGGCCGCTCCGTCGCTCTCGCATGCCCATACGTGCGTGCCCGTACGTGCGTGGCTGTACGTGCAACCCCCCCCCCCCAAAAAAACTTTTAAACAAACACATAGGCCGTTCCTTCGCTCTCGTAAACGATGACTGGATTGGGGTATTGTGTTTATCTATAAATGCGCATAAGAAATCGAGAAATTATCGAGAAATTATCACTATCCGAAAGTGGTGCGTGCCCGTACGGAATGTTCACATGCATTCCACGAATTATCGCTTGCATTGAAGTAACAACTGCTGTGATACTTACACACACACAGAGTTAATTAAAATTCAAATTAAAATCAAGTTTACCTCCCTGTCTTTGCTAGCCATGACATTCGCTGCCATTGACCATTGCCACTCCTACGCCACGGTAACTAAATGGCGCCCTTTCCCCATCGTAACCGGCACGGCCCGTGACGTCATCGTCGGCAGGCGGCGCACTGGCCTACGCAGCCACGTCTACGCAGCAACGTGTCTTGTCATTGGTTTGGTAAATAAATGGCCGCAGCAATGTGTCTTGTCATTGGTTTGGTAAATAAATGGCCATAACTTGGGAAACACTTATCCGATTAATATCAAACCTTGAAAAGGCACATGCTCAGGTCCCCAGCAATATAGCTGGCAAGTTTCAATTAGATCGGACAAGTGGTTGTCGAGAAACAGCAGTCACAGACACACACACACACACACACACACACACACACACACACACACACACACACACACACACACACACACACACACACACACACACACACACACACACACACACACACACACACACACACACACACACACACACACACACACACTGCTGGAATTATAGATTAGATATTATGACATTTACCCGGGCATGATAAAAAGGTAATACATGAATATTTACCCATACATGATAAAAATTAGTATTAGGCCTTAGTTATTTTATAACTTGGTCTAGGCCTAAGTCACATTTGCTCTACGGCGAGGATACGGCAGCCGTACGCCCTCTGAATTGACAGAAACGTGCGGCGGCCGCAGAGTTTCTGAGGTGGCCTCAGGGTGGCCCTATGCCGTATGGCTATCTTTTACAGGCCGTAGGGTCGCCGTGGAATTATAGCGCGGAGTTTAACTTTTTTCATTTCTCCGTTCGCCGTAGCAATTCGACAAGCCGAAACAAAAGAACTGGTAAAAAAAACCAACAAAAAACCCCCCACTCGTTACCGTCCGTCTGGCTGCACGTTCACTTTAGGGCCCCCCTGCGGTCCCCCTGTGATCACCTTGCGGTCGCCTTGCGGGCACCTTGCGTCTGCCTTGAAAATTCTATGGCCGCCGCAGGAACGCCCTAAGGTCACCGTGCGACATCAAATCAAAGACCGTACGGCACCCCCACGTTTTCGGTCTCCACAATTTATAAATACGCCGTGCGGCTCCCCGAAAAATAAAAACATATGTGACTGCTACATTGTGTGACCGTGGGAATACTGCGGCCGCCGTATAATTGCTAGTGGCCGTAGATTTTGGAGACCCCACGGCCGCCGTGGCAAATGTGACTTAGGCCTAGGTCTTAGGAATTGTGGAGACTGAAAACATGGGGTTGCGGTACGGTCTTTGATTTGATGTCACATGGTGACCTTAAGGGGGCCCTGCGGCGGCCATAGAATTTTCAAGGCAGACGCAAGGTAGCCTCAAGGTGCCCGGAAGGCGACCGCAGGGGGCCCTAAGGCGAACGTGCGGCCAGACGGACGGTAACAAATGGGTTAATTTTTTTTTTTACCAGTTTTTTTTATTGGGGCTTGTCGAATTGCTAAGGCGAACGTAGAAATGAAAAAAGTTATAACTCCGCGTTATAATTCCACGGCGACCTTACGACCTGTAAAATATAGCAAACGGTATAGGGCCACCCTGAGGCCACCTCAGAAACTCTGCGGCCGCCGCACGTTTCTGTCAATTCAGAGGGCGTACGGCCGCCGTATCCTCGCCATATAGCAAATTGTACTGAGGCCTAAGAAGTATGTCAGCGGTATAAATTTGAGTGACTGTATTGGTGATTTAATCACGCAACATGTTGACGACGAATATTCTGGCCGAATGAATGCATCAATTCAGTGCAGCAGCAAGGATGATTCGCAGGCTACTCTTGATCGTGCCGATTTTGTTTCCATCGAAAATTGTACACCGCTGTTCGTGTTGAAAGATTTCGGTGCCAAGTACGTCAAAGTTTCCCTGCGAGATGCTGATATTCAGCCTTCAACGGACCAGAAATCAGCCTTTGATGTGCTCATGGGGATGGGGAGACGGGACGATCAGATGCCCACTGAAAAGTAAGAGCTGGTTATGGCTCTGACTGACTGTTTTGAGCGTGGTGACTCTGAGGTTACACCTTTTTTAAAATCATATCCAGCATTATGCACTGGTGTGCACGCACACATCTACGACTTGGACAGTAATTTTCTCAGCATTGTTTCCATTTGTTTGATGATCCAACAAGTTTCAAGAAGAAAAACATGCCAGACTATATTGTAAAAACAAGTTTTAATCCTTCTTTAGTGTTTTTCACATCACATGATACAGTGAACATGGGCATCCTGCATTTGAATGGTCTTCCATCTTCAATGTTTTCTTAGATCCTCCTGGTCCAGGATTTATATTTATTCCCCCTCCCACCTCCCCTTGTCTTTTCCAAGGAACATCCAAAAAAAATTATCATAAAAAATGTCATTTCGAAAAATTGAAATTGTATTTATATTTATATTTCGATCTACCGACCTGACATTTTGGCTGAAGAACTGCGTAAACCAAGTTATTAAATAACTCAGGCCTTAGTAGGTATATAACAAGGGATTCCATGAATATTTACCCATACATGATATATAATAAGGTAGTTTGTGAATATTTACCATACATGATATATAATAAGGTAGTTTGTGAATATTTACCATACATGATATACAATAAGGTAGTTTGTGAATATTTACCCATACATGATTTGTAATAAGGAAGTATGTGAATATTTACCCATACATGATGTATAACAAGGTAGTTTGTGAATATTTACCATACATGATATATAATAAGGTAGTTTGTGAATATTTACCATACATGATATATAATAAGGTAGTTTGTGAATATTTACCCATACATGATTTGTAATAAGGAAGTATGTGAATATTTACCCATACATGATGTATAATAAGGTAGTATGTGAATATTTACCCATACATGATGTATAATAAGGTAGTATGTGAATATTTACCCATACATGATATATAATAAGGTAGTATGTGAATATTTACCCATACATGATGTATAATAAGGTAATATGTAAATATTTACCCATACATGATATATTATAAGGTAGTATGTGAATATTTACCCATACATGATGTATAATAAGGTAGTGTGTGAATATTTACCCATACATGATATGTAATCAGGTAGTATGTGAAAATTTACCCATACATGATGTATAATAAGGTAATATGTGAATATTTACCCATACATGATGTATAATAAGGTAGTATGTGAATATTTACACATACATGATGTATAATAAGGTAGTATGTGAATATTTACCTATACATGATATATAATAAGGTAGTATGTGAATATTTACCCATACATGATGTATAATAAGGTAATATGTAAATATTTACCCATACATGATATATTATAAGGTAGTAAGTGAATATTTACCCATACGTGATATGTAATAAGGTAGTATGTGAAAATTTACCCATACATGATGTATAATAAGGTAATATGTGAATATTTACCCATACATGATATATAATAAGGTGGTTTGTGAATATTTACCCATACATGATATATAATAAGGTAGTATGTGAATATTTACCCATACATGATGTATAATTAGCCTGGTGTTGGCGCAGTGGTTAGGGCAGCGGCTTGGGATCCAAAAGGTCCTGAGTTCAAGCCCTGTTGGACCACTGAATTAATACACCAGGGGGTTGACTCAGCCTGTCATCCTTCCGAGGTCGGCGAAATGAGTGCCAGTGTACTGGTCCAGGTGTATGCCCCGGTTAAAATAGGTTTACCATATCCCTGTGTCGTCGGAGGCGACCAGGGTTGCGTCAGGAAGAGCATCCAGCATAAAAATGTGCCAAATCACTATGCGGATCATACGGATGATCCGCTGTGGCGACCCCAAACGGGAGCAGCCGAAATAAGAAGAAGAAGACATGATGTATAAGAAGGTAGTCTGTGAATATTAACCAATACATGATATATAATAAGGTAGTATGTGAAAATTTACCCATCCATGATATGTAATAAGGTCGTGTGTGAATATTTACCGATACTTGATATAAAATAAGGTAGTATGTGAATATTTACCCAATGATATATTATAAGGTAGTGTGTGAATATTTACCCATACATGATATATAATAAGGTAGTGTGTGAATATTTACCCATACATGATTTATAATAAGGTGGTATGTGAATATTTACCCATACATGATATATAACAAGGTGGTATGTGAATATTTACCCATACATGATATATAATAAGATAGTGTGTGAATATTTACCCATACATGATATATAACAAGGTGGTATGTGAATATTTACCCATACATGATATATAATAAGGTAGTATGTGAATATTTACCCAAACATGATATATAACAAGGTGGTATGTGAATATTTACCCATACATGATATATAATAAGGTAGTATATGAATATTTACCCATACATGATATATAATAAGGTAGTATGTGAATATTTACCCATACATAATATATAATAAGGTAGTATGTGAAAATTTACCCATACATGATATATAATAAGGTTGTGTGTGAATATTTACTGACACTTGATATAAAATAAGGTGATATGTGAATATTTACCCATACATGATATATAACAAGGTAGTATGTGAATATTTACCCATACATGATATACAATAAGGTGGTTTGTGAATATTTACCCATACATGATATATAATAAGGTGGTATGTGAATATTTACCCATACATGATATATAATAAGGTAGTATGTGAAAATTTACCCATACATGATATATAATAAGGTAGTGTGTGAATATTTACCCATACATAATATATAATAAGGTAGTATGTGAAAATTTACCCATACATGATATATAATAAGGTTGTGTGTGAATATTTACTGACACTTGATATAAAATAAGGTGATATGTGAATATTTACCCATACATGATATATAATAAGGTAGTATGTGAATATTTACCCAATGATATATAATAAGGTAGTATGTGAATATTTACCCATACATGATATATAACAAGGTAGTATGTGAATATTTACCCATACATGATATATATTAAGGTGGTTTGTGAATATTTACCCATACATGATATATAATAAGATAGTGTGTGAATATTTACCCATACATGATATATAACAAGGTAGTATGTGAATATTTACCCATATATGATATATAACAAGTTAGTATGTGAATATTTACCCATACATGATATATTATAACGCAGTATGTGAATATTTACCCATACATAATATATAATAAGGTAGTATGTGAATATTTACCCATACATGATATATAATAAGGTAGTATGTGAATAGTTACCCATATATGATATATAATAAGGTAGTATGTGAATAGTTACCCATACTTGATATAAAATAAGGTGGTATGTGAGTATTTACCCATACATGATATAAAATAAGGTAGTATGTGAATATTTACCCATATATGATATATAATAAGGTAGTATGTGAATATTTACTCATACTTGATATAAAATAAGGTGGTATGTGAATATTTACCCACACTTGATATATAATAAGGTCATCTTCTTCCTCCTTCGGCTTGCTCCCGTTAGGGGTCGCCACAGCGGATCAACCGTCTCCATTTCGCTCTATCCTCCACATCTTCCATTGACACTCCAAACACCCGCATGTCCGCCCTCACCTCATCCATGAACCTCTTCTTTGGCCTTCCTCTTCTCCTCCTGCCTGGCGGCTCCATCTTCAACATCCTTCTCCCGATATACTCCGTTTCCCTCCTGTGCACAAGTCCAAACCATCTCAATCTTGCCTCTCTCACTTCGTCTCCAAACCGGCCTACCTGCGCTGTCTCTCTAATATACTCATTTCTTATCCTATCCATCCTCGTCACTCCCAACGAGAATCGCAGCATCTTTAACTCTGCCACCTCCAGCTCCGCTTCCTGTCTTTTTGTTAGTGCCACCGCCTCCAAACCATACAACATAGCTGGTCTCACTACCGTCTTATATACTTTCCCCTTCACTCTTGCAGCTACCCTTCTGTCACAAATCACTCCTGTAACTCTTCTCCCACCCACTCCATCCTGCCTGCACTCTCTTTTTCACTTCTCTCCCACACTCTCCGTGACTTTGGACAGTTGATCCCAAGTATTTAAACCAATCCACCTTCCCCACCTCAACTCCTTGCAACCGCACCATACCACCACCCTCCCTCTCATTTACGCACATGTACTCCGTCTTACTCCGACTGACTATCATTCCTCTTCTCTCCAGTGCGTACCTCCACCTCTCAAGGCTCGCTTCAGCCTGCTCCCTACTCTCCCTACAGATCATGATGTCATCCGCGAACATCATAGTCCATGGAGACTCCAGTCTGAGCTCATCCATCAACCTGTCCATCACCATTGCAAACAGGAAAGGGCTCAGAGTCGATCCTTGGTGCAATCCCACTTTAACCTTAAACCGGTCCGTCATTCCTACCGCACACCTCACCGCTGTCACACTGTCCTCATACATATCCTGCACGATCCTCACATACTTCTCCACCACTCCCGACTTCCTCATACAATACCACAGCTCCTCTATTGGCACCCTATCATAAGCTTTCTCTAAATCCACAAACACACAATGTAACTCCTTCTGGCCTTCCCTATACTTCTCCATCAACATTCTCAAAGCAAACCGCATCAGTGGTGCTCTTTCCTGGCATAAACCCATATTGCTGCTCACAGATCGTCACCTCTCCTCTCAACCGAGCTTCCACTACTCTTTCCCACAACTTCATGGTGTGGCTTAACAACTTTATCCCTCTGTAATTTCCACAGCTCTGCACATCACCCTTATTCTTGAAAATCGGAACCAGTACACTTAATCTCCACTCCTCCGGCATCCTCTCACTTTCCAAGACTTTATTAAACAATCTGGTTAACAACCCCACTGCCATCTCTCCTAAGCACTTCCATGC
>NC_140962.1:160072075-160087075 GCF_056783735.1 Eptatretus burgeri
GAAATTTGGTCATATTTGAAAGCTCGGGTATGGAATCAAGTGATAAACTGTGAAGATGATGTTATTTGAGTATCACATGGTTGAAGTGTTGCTATAAAACAGGGATGAAACAATGTCATGGTGTGAAGCTTGGCATATTCTGAAGATCAACTCACCGCCTTGGCTGTGATGCTGGTGCTGAACGAATCCAGGGAATTGTTTACGATTTTTCCAGCAACCACCAACTCTGAACCATCAAAATAAGTCTGAAATTCAGACCTTGTAACGTTTTCAACAGCATTTTCTGGGTATTCCAGGTATATCTTTGACAGCAATGGTGTGGCGACTTCATCATAAAATCCCTGTGGAAAAGAAAACATTGAGCAAGTGTATGGTCTCTGGAGAGCATGCGTGATAGCTAGTGATGTACAGAGAGCATGCGTGATAGCTAGTGATGTATAGAGAGCATGCGTGATAGCTAGTGATGTCCAGAGAGCATGCGTGATAGCTAGTGATGTACAGAGAGCATGCGTGATAGCTAGTGATGTACAGAGAGCATGCGTGATAGCTAGTGATGTACAGAGAGCATGCGTGATAGCTAGTGATGTCCAGAGAGCATGCGTGATAGCTAGTGATGTATAGAGAGCATGCGTGATAGCTAGTGATGTCCAGAGAGCATGCGTGATAGCTAGTGATGTACAGAGAGCATGCGTGATAGCTAGTGATGTACAGAGAGCATGCATGATAGCTAGTGATGTATAGAGAGCATGCGTGATAGCTAGTGATGTCCAGAGAGCATGCGTGATAGCTCGTGATGTCCAGAGAGCATGCGTGATGGCTAGTGATGTATAGAGAAGATGCGTGATGGCTAGTGATGTATAGAGAGAATGCGTGATGGCTAGTGATTTATAGAGAGCATGCGTGATTGCTGGTGATGTATAGAGAGCATGCGTGATGGCTAGTGATGTATAGAGAGCATGCGTGATGGCTAGTGATGTATAGAGAGCATGCGTGATGGCGAGTGATGTATAGAGAGCATGCGTGATGGCGAGTGATGTATAGAGAGCATGCGTGATGGCTAGTGATGTATAGAGAGCATGCGTGATGGCTAGTGATGTATAGAGAGCATGCGTGATGGCTAGTGATGTAGAGAATGCGTGATGGCGAGTGATGTATAGAGAGCATGCGTGATGGCTTGTGATGTATAGAGAGGATGCGTGATGGCTAGTGATGTATAGAGAGAATGCGTGATGGCTAGTGATTTATAGAGAGCATGCGTGATTGCTGGTGATGTATAGAGAGCATGCGTGATGGCGAGTGATGTATAGAGAGCATGAGTTATGGTCAGTGATGTACAGAGAGCATGCGTGATGGGTAGTGATGTACAGAGAGCATGCGTGATGGCTAGTGATGTCCAGAGAGCATGCGTGATAGCTAGTGATGTATAGAGAGCATGCGTGATGGCTAGTGATGTATAGAGAGCATGCGTGATGGCTAGTGATGTAGAGAATGCGTGATGGCGAGTGATGTATAGAGAGCATGCGTGATGGCTCGTGATGTATAGAGAGCATGCGTGATGGCTAGTGATGTATAGAGAGCATGCGTGATGGCTAGTGATGTAGAGAATGCGTGATGGCGAGTGATGTATAGAGAGCATGCGTGATGGCTTGTGATGTATAGAGAGGATGCGTGATGGCTAGTGATGTATAGAGAGAATGCGTGATGGCTAGTGATTTATAGAGAGCATGCGTGATTGCTGGTGATGTATAGAGAGCATGCGTGATGGCGAGTGATGTATAGAGAGCATGAGTGATGGTCAGTGATGTACAGAGAGCATGCGTGATGGGTAGTGATGTACAGAGAGCATGCGTGATGGCTAGTGATGTCCAGAGAGCATGCGTGATAGCTAGTGATGTATAGAGAGCATGCGTGATGGCTAGTGATGTATAGAGAGCATGCGTGATGGCTAGTGATGTAGAGAATGCGTGATGGCGAGTGATGTATAGAGAGCATGCGTGATGGCTAGTGATGTATAGAGAGCATGCGTGATGGCGAGTGATGTACAGAGAGCATGCGTGATGGTGAGTGATGTACAGAGAGCATGCGTGATGGCTAGTGATGTATAGAGAGCATGCGTGATGGCGAGTGATGTATAGAGAGCATGCGTGATGGCTAGTGATGTATAGAGAGCATGCGTGATGGCTAGTGATTTATCGAGAGCATGTGTGAAGGCTAGTGGTGTATGGAGAGCATGCGTGATGGCTAGTGATGTTTAGAGAGCATGCGTGATGGCTCGAGATGTACAGAGAGCATGCGTGATGGCTAGTGATGTATAGAGAGCATGCGTGATGGCTAGTGATGTATAGAGAGCATGCGTGATGGCTAGTGATGTAGAGAATGCGTGATGGCGAGTGATGTATAGAGAGCATGCGTGATGGCTTGTGATGTATAGAGAGGATGCGTGATGGCTAGTGATGTATAGAGAGAATGCGTGATGGCTAGTGATTTATAGAGAGCATGCGTGATTGCTGGTGATGTATAGAGAGCATGCGTGATGGCGAGTGATGTATAGAGAGCATGAGTGATGGTCAGTGATGTACAGAGAGCATGCGTGATGGGTAGTGATGTACAGAGAGCATGCGTGATGGCTAGTGATGTCCAGAGAGCATGCGTGATAGCTAGTGATGTATAGAGAGCATGCGTGATGGCTAGTGATGTATAGAGAGCATGCGTGATGGCTAGTGATGTAGAGAATGCGTGATGGCGAGTGATGTATAGAGAGCATGCGTGATGGCTCGTGATGTATAGAGAGCATGCGTGATGGCTAGTGATGTATAGAGAGCATGCGTGATGGCTAGTGATGTAGAGAATGCGTGATGGCGAGTGATGTATAGAGAGCATGCGTGATGGCTTGTGATGTATAGAGAGGATGCGTGATGGCTAGTGATGTATAGAGAGAATGCGTGATGGCTAGTGATTTATAGAGAGCATGCGTGATTGCTGGTGATGTATAGAGAGCATGCGTGATGGCGAGTGATGTATAGAGAGCATGAGTGATGGTCAGTGATGTACAGAGAGCATGCGTGATGGCTAGTGATGTCCAGAGAGCATGCGTGATAGCTAGTGATGTATAGAGAGCATGCGTGATGGCTAGTGATGTATAGAGAGCATGCGTGATGGCTAGTGATGTATAGAGAGCATGCGTGATGGCTAGTGATGTAGAGAATGCGTGATGGCGAGTGATGTATAGAGAGCATGCGTGATGGCTAGTGATGTATAGAGAGCATGCGTGATGGCGAGTGATGTACAGAGAGCATGCGTGATGGTGAGTGATGTATAGAGAGCATGCGTGATGGCTAGTGATGTATAGAGAGCATGCGTGATGGCGAGTGATGTATAGAGAGCATGCGTGATGGCTAGTGATGTATAGAGAGCATGCGTGATGGCTAGTGATTTATCGAGAGCATGTGTGAAGGCTAGTGGTGTATCGAGAGCATGCGTGATGGCTAGTGATGTTTAGAGAGCATGCGTGATGGCTCGAGATGTACAGAGAGCATGCGTGATGGCTAGTGATGTATAGAGAGCATGAGTGATGGTCAGTGATGTACAGAGAGCATGCGTGATGGGTAGTGATGTACAGAGAGCATGCGTGATGGCTAGTGATGTATAGAGAGCATGCGTGATGGCTAGTGATTTATCGAGAGCATGTGTGAAGGCTAGTGGTGTATGGAGAGCATGCGTGATGGCTAGTGATGTTTAGAGAGCATGCGTGATGGCTCGTGATGTACAGAGAGCATGCGTGATGGCTAGTGATGTATAGAGAGCATGAGTGATGGTCAGTGATGTACAGAGAGCATGCGTGATGGGTAGTGATGTACAGAGAGCATGCGTGATGGCTAGTGATGTATAGAGAGCATGAGTGATGGTCAGTGATGTACAGAGAGCATGCGTGATGGCTAGTGATGTAGAGAGAGCATGCGTGATGGCTAGTGATGTAGAGAATGCGTGATGGCGAGTGATGTATAGAGAGCATGCGTGATGGCTAGTGATGTATAGAGAGCATGCGTGATGGCTAGTGATGTAGAGAGAGCATGCGTGATGGCTAGTGATGTAGAGAATGCGTGATGGCGAGTGATGTATAGAGAGCATGCGTGATGGCTAGTGATGTAGAGAATGCGTGATGGCGAGTGATGTATAGGGAGCATGCGTGATGGCAAGTGATGTATAGAGAGCAAGCGTGATGGCCAGTGATGTAGAGAATGCGTGATGGCGAGTGATGTATAGGGAGCATGCGTGATGGCTAGTGATGTATAGAGAGCATGCGTGATGGCTAGTGATGTAGAGAATGCGTGATGGCTAGTGATGTATAGAGAGCATGCATGATGGCTAGTGATGTATAGAGAGCATGTGTGATTGCTGGTGGTGTATAGAGAGCATGCGTGATAGCAAGTGAGGTATGGCGAGCATGCGTGATGCTATTGATGTATAGAGAGCATGCGTGATGGCTAGTGATGTACACAGAGCATGCGTGATGGCTCGTGATGTACAGAGAGCATGCGTGATAGCAAGTGATGTATAGAGAGCATGCGTGATGGCTAGTGATGTTCAGAGAGCATGCATGATGGCGAGTGATGCATAGAGAGCATGTGTGATGGCTAGTGATGTATAGAGAGCATGCGTGATGGCAAGTGATGTAGAGCATGCGTGATGGCGAGTGATGTATAGAGAGCATGCGTGATGGCTAGTGATGTATAGAGAGCATGCGTGATGGCTAGTGATGTAGAGCATGCGTGATGGCGAGTGATGTATGGAGAGCATGCGTGATGGCTAGTGATGTATAGAGAGCATGCGTGATAGCTTGTGATGTACAGAGAGCATGCGTGATGGCTAATGATGTATAGAGAGCATGCGTGATGGCTAGTGATGTATAGAGAGCATGCGTGATGGCTAGTGATGTATAGAGAGCATGCGTGATGGCTAGTGATGGATAGAGAGCATGCGTGATGGCTAGTGATGTATAGAGAGCATGTGTGATGGCTAGTGATGTAGAGAATGCGTGATGGCGAGTGATGTATAGAGAGCATGCGTGATGGCGAGTGATGTATAGAGAGCATGCGTGATGGCGAGTGATGTACAGAGAGCATGCGTGATGGCGAGTGATGTATAGAGAGCATGCGTGATGGCTAGTGATGTATAGAGAGCATGCGTGATGGCGAGTGATGTATAGAGAGCATGCGTGATGGCTAGTGATGTATAGAGAGCATGCGTGATGGCTAGTGATTTATCGAGAGCATGTGTGAAGGCTAGTGGTGTATCGAGAGCATGCGTGATGGCTAGTGATGTTTAGAGAGCATGCGTGATGGCTCGAGATGTACAGAGAGCATGCGTGATGGCTAGTGATGTATAGAGAGCATGAGTGATGGTCAGTGATGTACAGAGAGCATGCGTGATGGGTAGTGATGTACAGAGAGCATGCGTGATGGCTAGTGATGTATAGAGAGCATGCGTGATGGCTAGTGATTTATCGAGAGCATGTGTGAAGGCTAGTGGTGTATGGAGAGCATGCGTGATGGCTAGTGATGTTTAGAGAGCATGCGTGATGGCTCGTGATGTACAGAGAGCATGCGTGATGGCTAGTGATGTATAGAGAGCATGAGTGATGGTCAGTGATGTACAGAGAGCATGCGTGATGGGTAGTGATGTACAGAGAGCATGCGTGATGGCTAGTGATGTATAGAGAGCATGAGTGATGGTCAGTGATGTACAGAGAGCATGCGTGATGGCTAGTGATGTAGAGAGAGCATGCGTGATGGCTAGTGATGTAGAGAATGCGTGATGGCGAGTGATGTATAGAGAGCATGCGTGATGGCTAGTGATGTATAGAGAGCATGCGTGATGGCTAGTGATGTAGAGAGAGCATGCGTGATGGCTAGTGATGTAGAGAATGCGTGATGGCGAGTGATGTATAGAGAGCATGCGTGATGGCTAGTGATGTAGAGAATGCGTGATGGCGAGTGATGTATAGGGAGCATGCGTGATGGCAAGTGATGTATAGAGAGCAAGCGTGATGGCCAGTGATGTAGAGAATGCGTGATGGCGAGTGATGTATAGGGAGCATGCGTGATGGCTAGTGATGTATAGAGAGCATGCGTGATGGCTAGTGATGTAGAGAATGCGTGATGGCTAGTGATGTATAGAGAGCATGCATGATGGCTAGTGATGTATAGAGAGCATGTGTGATTGCTGGTGGTGTATAGAGAGCATGCGTGATAGCAAGTGAGGTATGGCGAGCATGCGTGATGCTATTGATGTATAGAGAGCATGCGTGATGGCTAGTGATGTACACAGAGCATGCGTGATGGCTCGTGATGTACAGAGAGCATGCGTGATAGCAAGTGATGTATAGAGAGCATGCGTGATGGCTAGTGATGTTCAGAGAGCATGCATGATGGCGAGTGATGCATAGAGAGCATGTGTGATGGCTAGTGATGTATAGAGAGCATGCGTGATGGCAAGTGATGTAGAGCATGCGTGATGGCGAGTGATGTATAGAGAGCATGCGTGATGGCTAGTGATGTATAGAGAGCATGCGTGATGGCTAGTGATGTAGAGCATGCGTGATGGCGAGTGATGTATGGAGAGCATGCGTGATGGCTAGTGATGTATAGAGAGCATGCGTGATAGCTTGTGATGTACAGAGAGCATGCGTGATGGCTAATGATGTATAGAGAGCATGCGTGATGGCTAGTGATGTATAGAGAGCATGCGTGATGGCTAGTGATGTATAGAGAGCATGCGTGATGGCTAGTGATGGATAGAGAGCATGCGTGATGGCTAGTGATGTATAGAGAGCATGTGTGATGGCTAGTGATGTAGAGAATGCGTGATGGCGAGTGATGTATAGAGAGCATGCGTGATGGCGAGTGATGTATAGAGAGCATGCGTGATGGCGAGTGATGTATAGAGAGCATGCGTGATGGCGAGTGATGTATAGAGAGCATGCGTGATGGCGAGTGATGTATAGAGAGCATGCGTGATAGCTAGTGATGTATAGAGAGCATGCGTGATGGCTCGTGATGTACAGAGAGCATGCGTGATGGCTAGTGATGTATAGAGAGCATGCGTGATGGCTAGTGATGTAGAGAATGCGTGATGGCGAGTGATGTATAGAGAGCATGCGTGATGGCTAGTGATGTATAGAGAGCATGCGTGATGGCGAGTGATGTATAGAGAGCATGCGTGATAGCTAGTGATGTATAGAGAGCATGCGTGATGGCTCGTGATGTACAGAGAGCATGCGTGATGGCTAGTGATGTATAGAGAGCAGGCGTGATGGCTAGTGATGTATAGAGAGCAGGCGTGATGGCGAGTGATTTATCGAGAGCATGCGTGATGGCGAGTGATGTATAGAGAGCATGCGTGATGGCTAGTGATGTATAGAGAGCAAGCGTGATGGCGAGTGATGTATAGAGAGCATGCGTGATGGCGAGTGATGTATAGAGAGCAAGCGTGATGGCTCGTGATGTGCAGAGAGCATGCGTGATGGCTAGTGATGTATAGAGAGCATGCGTGATGGCTAGTGATGTACAGAGAGCATGCGTGATGGCTAGTGATGTATAGAGAGCATGCGTGATGGCTAGTGATGTACAGAGAGCATGCGTGATGGCTAGTGATGTATAGAGAGCATGCGTGATGGCTAGTGATTTATCGAGAGCATGCGTGAAGGCTAGTGGTGTATGGAGAGCATACGTGATGGCTAGTGATGTTTAGAGAGCATGCGGGATGACTCGTGATGTACAGAGAGCATGCGTGATGGCTCGTGATGTATAGAGAGCATGAGTGATGGTCAGTGATGTACAGAGAGCGTGAGTGATGGTCAGTGATGTACAGAGAGCATGCGTGATAGCTAGTGATGTAAAGAGAGCATGCGTGATAGCAAGTGATGTATAGAGAGCATGCCTCATGGCGAGTGATGGATAGAGAACATGCGTGATGGCAAGTGATGTATAGAGAGCATGCGTGATGGCAAGTGATGTACAGAGAGCATGTGTGATGGCTAGTGATATACAGAGAGCATGCGTGATCGCTAGTGATGTATAGATAGCATGCTTGATGGCAAGTGATGTATAGAGAGCATGCCTCATGGCGAGTGATGGATAGAGAACATGCGTGATGGCTCATGATGTATAAAGAGCATGCGTGATGGCTAGTGATGTATAGAGAGCATGCGTGATGGCTCGGGATGTATAGTGAGCATGAATGATGGCTAGTGATGTATAGAGAGCATGCTTGATGGCAAGTGATGTATAGAGAGCATGCGTGATGGCTCGGGATGTATAGTGAGCATGAATGATGGCTAGTGATGTATAGAGAGCATGCTTGATGGCAAGTGATGTATAGAGAGCATGAGTGATGGCTTGTGATTTACAGAGAGCATGCGTGATGGCTAGTGATGTATAGAGAGCATGCGTGATGGCTCGTGATGTATAGAGAGCATGTGTGATGGCTAGTGATTTACAGAGAGCATGCGTGATGGCTCGTGATGTACAGAGAGCATGCGTTATGGCTAGTGATGTATAGAGAGCATGCGTGATAGCTAGTGATGTATAGAGAGCATGCGTGATGGCTAATGATGTATAGAGAGTATGCGTGATGGCTAGTGATGTATAGAGAGCATGCGTGATGGCAAGTGATTTCTAGAGAGCATGCATGATGGCAAGTGATGTATAGAGAGCATGCGTGATGGCTCGTGATTTATCGAGAGCATGCGTGATGGCTCATGATGTATAGAGAGCATGCGTGATGGCTTGTGATGTATAGAGAGCATGCGTGATGGCGAGTGATGTACAGAGAGCATGGGTGATAGCTCGTGATGTATAGAGAGCATACGTGATGGCTAGTGATGTACAGAGCATGCGTGATGGCTAGTGATGTATAGAGAGCATGCGTGATGGCTTGTGATGTATAGAGAGCATGCATGATGGCGAGTGATGTATTTAGAGCATGCGTGATGGCGAGTGATGTACAGAGAGCATGGGTGATAGCTCGTGATGTATAGAGAGCATACGTGATGGCTAGTGATGTACACTGCATGCGTGATGGCTAGTGATGTATAGAGAGCATGTGTGATGGCTCGTGATGTATAGAGAGCATGCGTGATGGCTACTGATGTATAGAGAGCATGCGTGATGGCTCGTGATGTATAGAGAGCATGCGTGATGGCTATTGATGTATAGAGAGCATGCGTGATGGCTCGTGATGTATGGAGAGTATGCGTGATGGCTAGTGATTTATCGAGAGCATGCGTGATGGCTCGTGATGTATAGAGAGTATGCGTGATGGCTCGTGATGTATAGAGAGTATGCGTGATGGCTAGTGATTTATCGAGAGCATGCGTGATGGCTAGTGATGTATAGAGAGCATGCGTGATGGCTCGTGATGTACAGAGAGCATGCGTGATGGCGAGTGATGTATAGAGAGCAGGCGTGATGGCGAGTGATTTATCGAGAGCATGCGTGATGGCGAGTGATGTATAGAGAGCATGCGTGATGGCTAATGATGTATAGAGAGCAAGCGTGATGGCGAGTGATGTATAGAGAGCATGCGTGATGGCGAGTGATGTATAGAGAGCAAGCGTGATGGCTCGTGATGTGCAGAGAGCATGCGTGATGGCTAGTGATGTATAGAGAGCATGCGTGATGGCTAGTGATGTACAGAGAGCATGCGTGATGGCTAGTGATGTATAGAGAGCATGCGTGATGGCTAGTGATGTACAGAGAGCATGCGTGATGGCTAATGATGTATAGAGAGCAAGCGTGATGGCTCGTGATGTGCAGAGAGCATGCGTGATGGCTTGTGATGTATAGAGAGTATGCGTGATGGCTAGTGATGTATAGAGAGCATGCGTGATGGCTGGTGATGTATAGAGAGCATGCGTGATGGCTAGTGATGTACAGAGAGCATGCGTGATGGCTAGTGATGTATAGAGAGCATGCGTGATGGCTAGTGATTTATCGAGAGCATGCGTGAAGGCTAGTGGTGTATGGAGAGCATGCGTGATGGCTAGTGATGTTTAGAGAGCATGCGGGATGACTCGTGATGTACAGAGAGCATGCCTGATGGCTCGTGATGTATAGAGAGCATGAGTGATGGTCACTGATGTACAGAGAGCATGCGTGATGGCTAGTGATGTATAGAGAGCATGAGTGATGGTCAGTGATGTACAGAGAGCATGAGTGATGGTCAGTGATGTACAGAGAGCATGCGTGATAGCTAGTGATGTAAAGAGAGCATGCGTGATAGCAAGTGATGTATAGAGAGCATGCCTCATGGCGAGTGATGTATAGAGAACATGCGTGATGGCAAGCGATGTATAGAGAGCATGCGTGATGGCAAGTGATGTACAGAGAGCATGCGTGATGGCTAGTGATATACAGAGAGCATGCGTGATCGCTAGTGATGTATAGATAGCATGCGTGATGGCTCATGATGTATAAAGAGCATGCGTGATGGCTAGTGATGTATAGAGAGCATGCGTGATGGCTCGGGATGTATAGTGAGCATGAATGATGGCTAGTGATGTATAGAGAGCATGCGTGATGGCAAGTGATGTATAGAGAGCATGAGTGATGGCTTGTGATTTACAGAGAGCATGCGTGATGGCTAGTGATGTATAGAGAGCATGCGTGATGGCTCGTGATGTATAGAGGGCATGCGTGATGGCTAGTGATTTACAGAGAGCATGCGTGATGGCTCGTGATGTACAGAGAGCATGCGTTATGGCTAGTGATGTATAGAGAGCATGCGTGATAGCTAGTGATGTATAGAGAGCATGCGTGATGGCTAGTGATGTATAGAGAGCATGCGTGATGGCAAGTGATTTATAGAGAGCATGCATGATGGCAAGTGATGTATAGAGAGCATGCGTGATGGCTCGTGATTTATCGAGAGCATGCGTGATGGCTCGTGATGTATAGAGAGCATGCGTGATGGCTTGTGATGTATAGAGAGCATGCGTGATGGCGAGTGATGTACAGAGAGCATGGGTGATAGCTCGTGATGTATAGAGAGCATACGTGATGGCTAGTGATGTACAGAGCATGCGTGATGGCTAGTGATGTATAGAGAGCATGCGTGATGGCTTGTGATGTATAGAGAGCATGCATGATGGCGAGTGATGTATTTAGAGCATGCGTGATAGCTCGTGATGTATAGAGAGCATGCGTGATCGCTTGTGATGTATAGAGAGCATGCGTGATGGCGAGTGATGTATAGAGAGCACCCATAATGGCTGGGTGATCTAAAGAGAACATAGGTGATAGTTAGAGATATATTGAGAGCATAGGTGATGGTTAGTTATATATTGAGAGCATAGGCGATGGCTGGGTAATCTAAGGAGAACGTGGGTGATGGTTTGTGATATATTTAGAGCATTGGTGATAGCTGTGTGATCTATTGAGAGCGTTGGTGATGAAAGTGTGATCCATTGAGAGCATGAGTGATGGCTGGTGATCGATTGAGAGCATGAGTGATAGCCTGTGATCTATTGAGAGTATGAGTGAAAGCTTGTGATCTATTGAGAGTATGAGTGATAGTCTGCGATCTATTGAGAGCATGAGTGATAGCCTGTGATCGATTGAGAGCATGAGTGATAGCCTGTGATCCATTGAGAGCATGAGTGATAGTCTGCGATCTATTGAGAGCATGAGTGATAGCCTGTGATCCATTGAGAGCATGAGTGATAGTCTGCTATCTATTGAGAGTATAAGTAATAGCCTGTGATCTATTGAGAGCATGAGTGATAGCCTGTGATCTATTGAGAGTATGAGTGATAGCCTGTGATCTATTGAGAGTATGAGTGATAGCCTGTGATCTATTGAGAGTATGAGTGATAGCCTGTGATCCATTGAGAGCATGAGTGATAGCCTGTGATCTATTGAGAGAATGAGTGATAGCCTCTGATCTATTGAGAGTATGAGTGATAGCCTGTGATCTATTGAGAGTATGAGTGATAGCCTGTGATCTATTGAGAGTATGAGTGATAGCCTGTGATCTATTGAGAGTATGAGTGATAGCCTGTGATCTATTGAGAGTATGAGTGATAGCCTGTGATCTATTGAGAGTATGAGTGATAGCCTGTGATCCATTGAGAGCATGAGTGATAGCCTGTGATCTATTGAGAGAATGAGTGATAGCCTGTGATCTATTGAGAGTATGAGTGATAGCCTGTGATCTATTGAGAGTATGAGTGATAGCCTGTGATCTATTGAGAGTATGAGTGATAGCCTGTGATCTATTGAGAGTATGAGTGATAGCCTGTGATCCATTGAGAGAATGAGTGATAGCCTGTGATCTATTGAGAGAATGAGTGATAGCCTGTGATCTATTGAGAGTATGAGTGATAGCCTGTGATCTATTGAGAGTATGAGTGATAGCCTGTGATCTATTGAGAGTATGAGTGATAGCCTGTGATCCATTGAGAGCATGAGTGATAGCCTGTGATCTATTGAGAGAATGAGTGATAGCCTGTGATCTATTGAGAGAATGCTTGGTGGCTGGGAGATTTATCGAGAGCATGAGTGATGGCTGGGATATCTAGATTGTAAAACAGTGTTGCATTAATTGATGGCCTTGATAGTACATCCCTCACAAGTCTTTGTCTCTTGCTTTAGTCTCTTATTTGGATTACAAAGTGGGCCTCACATGTTCAACTCGCTTCTTCCACTCCTTCCCCACCCATTTCTGTTGTCTACCCCCTCCATCATCATAAAACTGCATGTTTGAACATTGTAAACATCTTCTGTATTCACATTGTAGGCCTTACTCTAAATTACGTCCCTTCCGTCTTGAGATGTTCTGTGTTAACCATTTGTGTTTCATGCGTTCCAAATTTTTCTTTCTCATCTTCATCTGGGTCTCGATTCTCTGTTCTCTGTTTACTCTGCTCTCTTTATAACACCGTCTCATATTCCCTACTCAATAATTCAATCAAAGAGTCTGAAAGGTTCTCCCCTCATTCATTATTTCAGCCTCGACATTTGTGATCTCGTGGTTTTTTTCAACTCCACTCGTTCCTCGTTTTTTTCTCTCCGTCTCCATCTCCACTCTCTACCATCACCTCTCCCCCAAAGTGATGTATGGAGACATTATAAACATTTTGCATTCTTAGGTCCTTTCGTTCTCTAATTATATTGTGTTAATTGAACAAATCGATGTAAAATTGCACAATAGCACATCCATTTAATCAGATTGATTTCTCTTGATCTCCATCTCAATCTATGCTCTCGACTCTATCCCTCCCCAAACAACTCATCTTACCCCCCCCCCCCTCCTGAATCATGAACACCCTCCCCTCAATATCTAGTTACTCATTCACTCTTTCATTCCTCATGTATGCTTCTCTGGATCAGAAGGAATGTTTAATCCTTTTCCTCAAAAAACTACTTTTGTGATTCTCCTCTCCCATGATTCTCCTTATGTCCTGCTCTCCCACTCCCTTAATGTTCTTGCCCTTTTCCCTCTCCTTCCTTTTCCCCAAACCAAAAATTTCCACATCATTAAAATACACTATGCTGATGTATTTTTGGCTTTTACAGACTTCCCTCCTTTCTGTTGCCACACCGAGCAATCATCAAATCCTTCCCTACAACTCTCCTGCCTCTTAAAAAAAACCTCCAACCCCTGTCCACCTGCCCCAAACCCTTCTGTCTTACCTTCCCACTACTCCAAAACCTTCCACCCTTCATTCCCTCAACCTAATACTCTAAACCCTCCAGTCTCTGTACCTACTCCCCCAGGCTGACTGGAGAGCCTAAAGGTATGCACTCACCTCTGAGCTGCCTAACCAGGGTTCAAATCCCAACACATCCAAAAATCTTGATCTTTACTACCCCTGTTAATCCACCCCAAACTCACATCCTTCAAATTCCCTGTTTTCCTTCCTGAAAGTCCCTGAAGTACTATCTTGTTTACCCCATGTAACCCACCCCATCCCTCTCCCTTCCACAGATATCCTATTGTCTTTGTTCCCCACTATTTTGTGCTTCCCTCTCCCGCCCCTCTTGTCTGCTGCCTTGTTATATGATTCTGTGTATTAGCTCTTACACGAGCCTTGACTTGGTGTACAAAAAACAAACTGTAATCCTGGTGTTTGGCAGGTGGGGCGAGGCATCAATGTATGTGCCAATCCTCGGATGAAGGATAAACCTGGCTTCCCGTCTGCTGGCATTAGTTGGTGGCGTTATAGATCGAACGGTGTCCTTTGTGAAGAGGAGGTGAGCTATTTCCCACTTGTTGAACAAATTACAAATTCATCCTCTAACCTACAGGAAATACTGCATAAGTACACAGCTGCACCGAAACCAATCCTGCCTCTGCCACTCCGATAACTCCTCAACATAAGATGCCACCCACAGCCATGTGTTTCACATGAAAGAAAGAAGAAGACCTCCTATCTCCCTCACACTCAACCAGAGGATTTCAAACTAATTATTGTCCTGGGATCTCAAGGCAGCCTCTGCATTTACCACCACATTTTGTTTCATGGAAACCTTTCTAACACACGATGATCCTAACTTATCCGTTTCACTCCCTGAATACTCTCCTACACTTTGATTGACTGGGTTCTCGTCAAGGTGCTGTTACTGACAATGTCCATACCTCCCTATCTCACAGATCCTGCCCCTCCCAAACCTCACGGGTTATAATTTGCTTCCTGTCTCTCAAGGTAACAACGTTTTGTTTCTGTATGGGTGTTTGCGTGGTTTCTTCCCTCTCTATACAAGGCTCTTTCCTCAAAATGGATAATATGCTATCTTCCCATCCAAGATCTGTCTTTGTAAGCTGTGAAGACTTCAAATCCCATGATGCCAGCTCGGCGCTAATCTTCAAACCAAGGTCCGTAGTATTGCAACTCACGCCTTTTCCGAAACAGCTGGCCTTACTCGGTGTGCTTATTTACTGACTCGCAGCTCTCCAAATTGTAGCCATTCTCTTATATGATGCCTGATCATCTCAATTTAT
>NC_140962.1:160089575-160112075 GCF_056783735.1 Eptatretus burgeri
TTGAGGGACAATTTCACTTTTCTGACTAATGCCTGAAAGAGGTGCAATCCATCTTAGATAGACCTTATCCACAAACCAGCTTCCAAATGCTGGATGACACCTTCATATTCTCCTTTATGCCAATTCAATCCTGAGCCACCTGGAATTCATCACAGTGTAGAAGATGTTCGTATTAAGTACCATGCAGTACGGCTCCAGACTCTGGGTTGCTTTGAGCTGAATCCCATCATGCTCTTGTGAAGACAATCGATTCAATGGTTTTTCAGATTATTGGCATCTCCTGGCAGGAGTTTCACTCCAAGAGTTTGCTTTTTACACACTGCATGCAGGTTTGTAGACTTAGTTTTCTATCACTTCACTTATGACCTTGTTCCATGTAGCCCATCCCTCCATCCACTCATTCATCCAGAACCCCAAATCTGGCTTCCCTTCTCATAGCCTCATACCTTCTCCCATGTCCACCTGTGGTCTCATACTGGATTGCTGATCCCCAACACCAATCATTCCTATATTCATTCTTTCTCTTGATTACCACTCAACCACTGATTCTAGTTGTGTCTGTGCATTCCCCTTTCATCCACTGTCAGGCTGTAAAGCTATTGCTCGACGTCATCTAGCACCTCCACCAGCCGAGACTTGTTCATTAAAATTGCTTGACAGTGCTTGCTTTGAGTTGCAGGGGAGCATCTGCTCCTTCAAAGATCTTTCGTGCCAATCCCTGGTTATCTAGAGCCATTTTCTCCAGGAATCCGTAATCCAAGTTCATCCCAAAACCGAGGCAGAAAAGCGTGACGTCTTCTCCAAGGTCGTTTTTCACATTGCGACGAATATTTTCCTTGTTTGTTTCTCCTGCACAAAAAAGAATGGTTTATATAATTTGCTGTTTCTGCACATTACCAACATAGTACAAGACAAGGGCATGGTTAATGCATACACTGGAGGATTTGCGAGGAGTGCACTCACCGTAGGAAGGATCTCCATCAGTAAGAAGCAGGAGGATTGATGCCGATCGAGGAGGGAGTTTTTCCTCTTTGTGGGCCTTTCTGAGTATTGCACTTCCTCGAAGGATGGCGTCGTTAATGTTCGTCACTGGTGAACACGCAGCATGCCGCCACATTATACAGGTGAACACACAGCATCGTATAATCTTATAAAGGTAAAGGTAGGCACATTGTACCCACATTGTAGTGATATTAAGTAAGTACTTTCCTGTTACACGCATGTATACATGTGCCAAAAACGGTTGACCCTGTTCCTATGGACTAATGGTGATATGAAGTAAACCACTCAGAGACTCTATTCTGCCATTGTCATTTGTATTACATTTACCTGAACACGTATCACTACACACACACACACACACACACACACACACACACACACACACACACACACACACACACACACACACACACACACACACACACACACACCCACACACACACACACACACCAGCACTGGCCAGCCAAGTGTGCCCTGAATGTCTTTGTCAGTCTCACAAAGTCAGTAATGTCCACCACTTAGTGGTGACAAAAGGAAACTCACTTCCTGACGGTGTCAGTTGCCTGGAAAACTCCTTTGCTTTCTCAATGTTCTCCTCATTTGCGATTGTCATCTCTTCGTTCCATGTTGAGATATGGTGACTAAATTTAACCAACGTAAAGTGGTCTTCTGGTTTCAACTGGTCAAGGATTGTCACCATCGCTTCACGAGTCTATAACCAACAGCAAACAGAAAAACACAGAAAAAGAAAACCCACTGAGAATCACAAATTAAAATAAAAACATACAAAAACTAGAGGGGGAGCACTCGGTAAGTGCTCCATTCGTTCATTCGTCATAACTAGATTCCTTGAGACAGAAATTGATTTTACGTGGGTATATCCACCTGAAGTTCCAACATCAGCCGCAATTATAATTTTGGCATGTTTTTTGTTGGAAATCACTTTAAAAAATGTTGAAATGCAAAAAAAAAAAATCGTAATTTTGTTGAAAAAAAAGTTGCAAAATTTTTTTTTCTCTAACAAAATTTTTTTTTTGGGGGGGGGGGGTATTTTGACATTGGTAGCTTCTTCCGTTCTCGAGTTATCGTGCCTACAAACAAACAAACAAACAAAGAAGCAGTCATAGACTGGTACTTACGAAATTGTAAACTTGACCTCTGACCTTGTCTAATAAAAGCTGTCTCGAGAGAAGGTAGCGACACAAACCAGAAGTTTCTACGATAATTCTGTATCAAACCATCAAAAATCGTAACGTTGACCGAAGCAAAAATGTCCATTTCTCCACGCAATTATACCTTAACATAACTCAACGACGCGTCTGCTCGAGCGCACTGCATCATGGGACGACCCATGACGCGTCGAGTGAAATATTTTTTATACAATCTTAAAACGTTGCCAAAACATCCGATTTTTACCAGAATTTCGACAACCGAGTTTTAAGCGTCCTAAGCGATCACAAAAACCGAAGACAAAATTAAAATCGAAGTTAAAACGAACTCGTTACGTCGAGCGAAGCAAAAATACTCCATTTCTCCACATGAATTTACGGAATTATGTTTGACCTCACCGTGACCTTGACCTTTGACCGATTTTGACCAAAATCTAATATGCACTCGCCATCACCCTCCTGAATCACGTGGTGTAATGTGACATTGGTAGCTTCTTCCGTTCTCGAGTTATCATTTTTTGGATGTTTGACCTCACTGTGACCTTGACCTTTGACCGATTTTGACCAAAATATAATCATCACTAGCCATCACCCTCTTGAATCACGTGGTGCAATTTGACATTGGTAGCTTCTTCCATTCTCGAGTTATCGTGCCAACAAACAAACAAACAAACAAACAGAAACGGAAGTCATCAATATACTTACGAAATCTTGAGATTTCGTAAGTAACAAGTTGTCATAGACTGGTACTTATGAAATCGTCAACTTGACCTCTGACCTTGTCTAATAAAAGCTGTCTCTCGAGAAGGTAGCGACGCAAACCAGAAGTTTCTACAATGATTCTGTATCAAACCATCAAAAATCGTAACGTCGACCGAAGCAAAAATCTCCACTTCTCCACGCAATTATATTATACCTTAACGTAACTCAACGACGCGTCTGCTCGAGCGCACTGCATTATGGGACGACCCGTGACGCGTCGAGTGAAATATTTTTTATACAATCTTAAAACGTCTCCAAAATATCCGATTTTTACCAGAATTTCGACAACCGAGTTTTAAGCGGCATAAGCGATCGCAAAAACCGAAGACAAAATTAAAATCGAAGTTAAAACGAACTCGTAACATCGAGCGAAGCAAAAATACTCCATTTCTCCACATGAATTTACAGAATTATGTTTGACCTCACTGTGACCTTGACCTTTGACCGATTTTGACCAAAATCTAATCAGCACTAGCCATCACCCTCCTGAATCACGTGTTGTAATTTGACATTGGTAGCTTCTTCTTTTCTCGAGTTATCGTACCTACAAACAAACAAACGGAAGTCATCAATATACTTACGCAATCCTTGGATTTCGTAAGTAACAAACAGAAAGGGGTGAAAACAGTAACCTCCGATCTTCGATGGTGGAGGTTAATAATATCTCATAAAACAGAGATAGGAAGCATCTCTAAAATGGAGGGGAGATGTGCCCAACAAAATTGAGGGAGGGGACAATATAAAAAAAATCATAAGTACAGAAATACAACAGAAAATTGCAATACAAATCAAACAGAAAAATTATATCAGGAACAAAAAAAACACAAAGCAAATGCAGACAAATATCCACAAAATACAAGAAGGGGAACTAAAAATGTCACATGAAACACACTCCAAAACACACCAACACAAAACATCACACAAAAACACATTATACCACACAAAAACACACTCCACCATGCACAACCGCACTATACCACACACAAACACATCCAATACACACAAACACCCCAAAACGCTGCACCACACTCCACCACACACAACCACAAAACACCACACACAAACACACTCCAACACACACAAACACTCCAACACACTGCAACACATTGCAACACACACACACACACACACACACACACACACACACACACACACACACACACACACACACACACACACACACACACACACACACACACACACACACACTCTCTCTCTCTCAGTGCAGTGGTGAAGGCGAACGTTAACGGTGAAGGTGAACGTCAGCGGTGAAGGTGAACACCACTATTACAGGGAATATTAGTGTCTGGATGCGAAAGGCAGACAAACTGTGTACACATACATCTAGTCTGAGAAAATCCCTCTGTATTTGGTTATTTGCTTTGAATCACTTGGAATGACTCAGCCTCCTCACCTGGACAATCTTTGAACCCCACATGGAGGTGCTGACATCAATGATAAACACAATGTTTTTGGGCAGAGGTTGAAGGTTCACAGGTGCAAAGAAATGAACGAAGTATCCATTCACGATCTGTTTTAAAATAATAGGAGAATGGTGTGAGAACATGTTCAAGTGCCTCATCATGAAACAGATTTAGAACCTTGTGGTGTTTAACAATTTTGCAGAAAAGTCAGGAATTGGAAGCTATGGAGCAAACAGAACACAATGAAACTGGCTGATAAAAGGTTTACAGGGATGATGGTGTAAAGTGGCTTTGTTATAATTATTAAATATTATTTTATTGACATTTTGAAAAATACTACAGTAGAAGAACTTCATGAACATCACAAAAGCAGAATCCTCACAAAAGCAAGAAAAACAAACATCTAAAAATATGAAAATATGAATTGCAATTCATTGTGGGTAAAATAAGGACAAAAGTATAAAATATGGGAAACATCAAGTTAAAAGGCATTGCAAAACCAGGCATAATGATTCAAACATGACAAGATAAAATACAAATTAAATTTTCAATTCCAGACCCACGTGATGATAACATTCATCACATCTTCCACTCCTAAAAGGAGAAGCGTTCATCCATGTGTCCGACACTTTATTCTAAAGGGTTTCTGCTGTTGTCGAATAATAACAATAATAATAGTTAATCGATTTGCTTGGATGGAAATCGAAAAATAATCGATCAACTTGGAACCATAATTTCCATCCGTCTAATTAAAAAAGAAGCCCATTTAAAAAGGCAGTATTTCCAGGTTGGAAGAAGAAGAAAAAGAAGCGTGACCTGGAGCTTTAATTTAGCGCTTCATATTTATTATTCTACCACAGCAGAAACCATTAATGATAAAATGTGATGGACACAGAAGGACCACACAAAATTATACATACTAATACTTCTCAGAGTAATCGAAAAATATGTAAAAGTTCACAGAACGAGCACACACAATTATACATACAAATACTTCTCCAATTGATAGAAAAAATATGTAAAAGTACACGGAAAGAACACACGCATTTATACATACTAATACTTATCAGATTAATAGAAAAATATGTATAAAGTTCACGGAACAAGCACACACAATTATACATACTAATACTTATGAAATTAATAGAAAAATATGTAAAAGTTCACAGAACAAGCACACACAATTATACATACAAATACTTCTCAAATTAATATACAAAATATGTAAAAGTACACGGAAATACCACACCAAATTACACATACTAATACTTCTCAAAGTAATAGAAAAATATGTAAAAGTACACGGAACAAGCACACACAATTATACATACTAATACTTCTCAAAGTAAAAGAAAAATATGTAAAAATACATGGAAGGACCACACATTTCTACATACTAACACCTCTCAAAGTAATAGAAAAATATGTAAAAGTACACAGAACAAGCACACATAATTATAGATACTAATACTTATCAAATTAATAGAAAAATATGTAAAAGTTCACAGAACAAGCACACACAATTATACATACAAATACTTCTCAAATTAATCGACAAAATATGTAACAGTACACGGAAAGAACACACGCATTTATACATACTAATACTTATCAAATTAATAGAAAAAAATATGTGAAAGTACACGGAAAGACCACACAAAATTACACATGCTAATACTTCTCAAAGTAATAGAAAAATATGTAAAAGTACACGGAAGTAACAAGAAATATTCTCAAAGTAATAAAAATATAAATAAAAGTACATGGAAGGACCACACACATTTATACATACTTATACTTCTCAAAGTAATAGAAAAATATGTGAAAATACACGGAAGGAACACACACATTTATACACATCAATACATCTCAATGTAATTCAAAATATGTAAAAATACACGGAAGGACCACACAAAATTATACATACAAATACTTCTCAGAGTAATAGAAAAATATGTAAAAATACACAGAAGGAACACACACACTTATACATACTAATACTGCTCAAATTAATAGAAAATATGTAAAAATACACGGAAGGACAACACAAAATTATACATTCGAATACTTATCGAAGTAATAGAAAAATATGTGAAAGTACATGGAAGGACCACACAAACTCATACATGCCAATACTTCTCAATGCAATAGAAAAATAAGTAAAAATACACAGAAGGACCACACAAAATTATACATACTAATACTTATCAAAGTTATAGAAAAATATGTAAAAATACACGGAAGGACCACACAAAATTATACATACGAATACTTCTCAAGTAAAAGAAAAATATGTAAAAATTAATATGGGGAAGGAACACAAAATTATACATTCTAATACTTCTCAAAGTTATAGAAAAATATGTAAAAATACACGGAAGGAACACACATTTATACGTACTAATACTTCTCGAAGTAATAGAAAAACATGTAAAAATACACGGAAGAACCACACAAAATTATACATAGAAATACTGTTGTGGAAATGGGCCCTTAGTGGGTTATTAAATATAGGATTAGCCCAGATCCCCCCTTAAATGCATGTTTAGCCAGGTTGTTTGGTAATCGGACGTTACATGTGTGTCGGGAGGTGTAGCAGGCTGTCCAGTGTTCATACAGTGGTGGTGTACCGAGAGGCGCCTTCTTTTTCTTCCCCCCCCTTTCACGAACCCCCACCCAGCGCCCTGACAGAGTCAGTCAACAGGACCTGTCAGCAACCCATTGGCGGAGAGCTGCTGCAATCTCGAACGATGGACCAATCACGGGTCCCCAGGGGTGGTCAGAGAGGCCCGCCCCGAAAGGCAAGAGGAACTGCTTTTTCCTGTCTGCGATCTGCTTCATGAAGAGTGGCTTGGCCGGCTGTTCCTCCTTGGCCATGGATCCA
Organism: Eptatretus burgeri; assembly: GCF_056783735.1. Classification (NCBI taxonomy): domain Eukaryota; kingdom Metazoa; phylum Chordata; class Myxini; order Myxiniformes; family Myxinidae; genus Eptatretus; species Eptatretus burgeri. The sequence continues at coordinate 160,096,818 of NC_140962.1, forward strand.
GCATGCAGGTCATTCCCAGGTTCATCCTGAGTCCAGCGACGGGGCCTCTGCCTGTCCTTACTCCCTGGACAGCTCGACATGTCTTTCTTCCCGTGGATCCACCTGTGGAGCCCAACACCCAGATTTGGCCTGGTCTGGTGTACAGGCCAGGCCTGGATTCACATATTGGACCTTGTGAGAAACCAGCTGGAATACACCATAGATCTTTCTCTCCTGTGCCATCGACCTTACAGGGGCTGGACGCGCCGAGGCTGGTGTGTGAGCGTTGCCGACAAAAGGACGTCGTCGCCGCCATCTTGCCACGTGGCATGCGCGAGCGATGCCGATAGGAGTACGAGCGCCATCTTGCCATGCTGCATGCTCGAGCTCGGCCCTCGAATCTGACACCATCGGCTTGTCATGAGCCGCATTCGTGCCTTCGACACTTTTCCTCTCGTCCATGAGGTACCACCAAGTACTCCGTGTCTTGGATGCATGTTGACCAGGCCTAAGGCTTATTTTGTTAGGGCCCCCTGCGAAACCTGTATCCGTAGCTCCCTAGATAAGAGCGGGTTATAGATGAATGATAACGTTCGTGAATGCTTTGCTTGTGTCATATTCCCCGATGTTTCCCCAATAAATCTGGCTGATTCATAAGAAATTTGCCACCCTGAATTTATTCGTGTCGCGCTGAAGATCAATCGCTCGATTTGTATTTAAAACCAAACTGGCTACGGACTGCGGCACACTTCGCTCGGTCTCTGATAAACCCAGTCTGTAGCCTCGGGTTGTATGTCCCCAACTGGCAAGGCACAGGGGTACTTTGGTATCGTGATCTTAGGCGCGTGACGCGAGACCTGTGCCGAACTAGCCGGCGATATAACCCCTGAGACAGCGGTGCTGTTTAACAAGCGCCACCGAATCAACAACAATACTTCTCAACGTAATAGAAAAATATGAATCGTACACGGAAGAACCCCACAAAATTATACGAACTAATACTTCTCCAAGTTATAGAAAAAATATGTAAAAGTACATGGGATGACCACACAAAATTATACATACTAATACTTCTCAAAGTAATAGAAAAAATATGTAAAAATACACGGAAGGACCACACATTTCTACATACTAATACCTCTCAAAGTAATAGAAAAATATGCAAAATACATGGAAGGACCACACAAAACTATGCACATTAATACTTCTCAAATAAGAGAAAAATATGTAAAAGAACATGGAAGGACCACACACATTTATATGTACAGATACTTCTTAAATTAATAGAAAAATATGTGAAAGTACATGGAAGGACCACACATAATTAGACGTACTAATACTTCTCAAAGTAAGAGAAAAATATGTAAAAATACACGGAAGGAACACACAAAATTATACATACTAATACTTCTCAAAGTGATAGAAAATATGTAAAAGTACATGGAAGGAACACACACATTTATACATATTAATACTTCTCAATTTGATTCCAAAGGTGGGAAAAAGAGGAATGAATGAGTGGAGGTGAGCAGTGATTCTGGATTTAGGTAGTACCACCAGAAGAGGGGGGCTGATGGTGCACCATGAGGGCTCTGCAGAAACCTGGCAAGGGGGGGGGGGAGGGAGAGCAGAGGGTGCAAGACCAGAGAGGAAGCGGTAGAATTCAGAGACCACTGACCTGTCTGTGATGGTGAAGTGATAGGCCCATAGACAGCTTCATCGTGGGAGATTCTAATAATCCTGGTGGCTTTGGCTTCCATGGCGTCAAATTGAGCAAGATGTGAACTGATACAGATAGTGCCAAATCCACTCTTTTTAATTATTTTACTATTTACAGGGTCTAATGCTCAAGGAGGAGCTCCAACACAGATCATGTACACACAAACAACACTGGATTTCACTTTAGACAAACAGCCACTGAACTTGGAAGAATTGAATAACATAATCTGGGAGCTAACAAAGATTTGTATTACATCTCGAGGAGAAAAGGTTTGAGAGCTAAACTCATCAGATGGTGGGATGGGGACCTCTGAATGACGATTTTTAAGTTTTCCAATTGGTGCATTAAGTTGGGGGCGCTACTTGAAGTACCCTCCAAAGTCAGTTTAAATTATATTTTTGGGTACATCGATCAAACTGGTGCCAAGAGTTTAATTTTGGCGCAGTGATTACAGCAGTGTCATTCTAAAGTGATGAATTTGGAGCAAACCCCATTTAAGAACGGCCTAAAGAGGGCGCTATTTTTAGCACATTTGAAACACATCTCAAGTACATCAATTAAATTTTGTGGAAATATTATTTGGACCTTCCTAATGAAGGATCAGTAGTTCTTAAGTGGCCCTTTTGGTGCAAAATCCATTTCAGAAGCCACAATGTATGGAGCTAAAGGCCCAGTCACACCTTGACGTTTTAGCCAGGAATGGCAACGTATAAAAATGCACGTAAAACGTTGGCATTCGCTGAAGTATTGCGTTTTTTTGTTTTTTTTTAAAGTTTTGGTCATATTCATAACGTGTTGGTCGTATGCATAACGTATTAGTAATGGGCACAGAACGTTTCGATGTGTTAAAGATAACTTATACCAACGAATGCTTAGCCTGTTGTCGGCGTTCACAACCTATGCCCAACGATAGTTTAACTTAGTCATAGCGTGCTGCACGTATCGCCGACGAACTCGTGGCGTTCTCTGTTAAAAACCTGCCGCTCGCCGATTTAAATCATAACCGCCTGAAAATTGGAAGTGTCAACATCGCAGTCACACCTTGACGATTTAGCCAGCGTATGCCGACCTATGAAAAATGTGTCTAAAACGCTGGGACACGTCGAATACGGTATGGGTAAGTTGTGTATACGTTAGGAGCACGATGAAAAACAATGAAGTACGCTGGCATATTACGTGGTACGTCTAGTACGTCGTGAAATTTCAAGCATGCTGAAAATTTTACGACGTACTCGACGTATGGCTCACAAGTTCCGCATACGCTGGCATAAGTTCTCAGCATGCTCCGCAATCGTTTACACACGTCGGCTACACGTTACTTGTAAGTTACTCATAAGTTGAAACACGTCGAGGTAATGTTTAGCATACCCGAAACTTAATTTTTAACCTACGAGTAACGTGCTTTGAACCTACTAGTAGCGTGCTTTGAACCTACTAGTAGCGTGCTTTGAACCTACGAGTAGCGTGCTTTGAACCTACGAGTAGCGTGCTTTGAACCTATGAGTAGCGTGCTTTGAACCTATGTTTAACGTATCTCAAACGCACATTGGCGTATGTAGACGAATTTGATTGACGTCTTCCGGACGACCACAGAACTTACTGAACGTGTTTCTAACTTACAGCTACCGTATAATGGCGTATTGGCAGCGTTTAGGGGAATTGTTATATATACAAATGGGCTTCACAAGAGGAACCCGTCAGTGTTCCAGACTCCATGTTGAGTAGATGTCAATGTCACTAGCAGTGGCAGTAGCAGTAGCAGTAGTAGTAGTAGTAGTAGAAGTAGTTCGAGAGAATTTAGTGATGTCGATGTTATTAGTAGTAGTAGTAGTTCGAGAGAATTTAGTGATGTCGATGTTAGTAGTAGTAGTAGTAGTAGTAGTAGTAGTAGTAGTAGCTCGAGAGAATTTAGTGATGTCGATGTTGGTAGTAGTCGTAGTAGTTCGAGAGAATTTAGTGATGTCGATGTTAGTAGTAGTAGTAGTAGTAGTAGTAGTAGTAGTAGTTCGAGAGAATTTAGTGATGTCGATGTTAGTAGTAGTCGTAGTAGTAGTAGCTCGAGAGAATTTAGTGATGTCGATATTGGTAGTAGTAGTTCGAGAGAATTTAGTGATGTCGATGTTATTAGTAGTAGTAGTTGGAGAGAATTTAGTGATGTCGATGGTAGTAGTAGAAGCAGTAGTAGTAGTTCGAGAGAATTTAGTCATGTCGATGCTGGTAGTAGTAGTAGTAGTTGTTCGAGAGAATTTATTGATGTTGATGTTGGTAGTAGTAGTAGTAGTAGTAGTAGTTCGAGAGAATTTAGTGATGTCGATGTTAGTAGTAGTAGTAGTAGTAGTAGTTCGAGAGAATTTAGTGATGTCGATGTTAGTAGTAGTAGTAGTAGTAGTTTGAGAGAATTTAGTCATGTCGATGTTGGTAGTAGTAGTAGTAGTAGTAGTAGTTGTTCGAGAGAATTTAGTGATGTTGATGTTGGTAGTAGTAGTAGTAGTAGTGATAGTAGTAGTAGTAGTAGTACTTTCAAGTAACGTGTTGCAAAGTGTAAACATCGTTCGTGTAGCGTGCTTACAAAACGTTACTCATAGGTTAGAAATAAGTTTCGGGTACGCTAAACATTACCTCCACGTGTTTCGACTTATGAGTAACTTACAAGTAACGTGTTTCAACGTGTGTCAACGGTCGCATAACGTGCCTACAACTTATGGCCAGCGTAGCGGAACGTGCGAGTCATACGCCGGCATACGTCGTAAAATTTCAAGCATGAAAAAATTTGAGGAAAACCCAAAAGTTCAACGTTTAAAGCCAGCGTACTACCACTTATGGCAGTGTTTTTCAGCGTGGTCTTAACATATACAGAACGTTCCCATAAGGTATTCGACGTGTACCAGCGTTTTACACAAATTTTCCAAAAATAGGCATAACCTGGCTAAAACGTCAAGGTGTGACTGGGCCTTAAGGATAGTGCAAACACCAGCCTGAATGAGTGTAGGTACGAGAAGTTCATGAAGACATACGGACCAAAGGGAAATGGAAAAAAAACCTACCAGCCAATTTGAGGGGCATGGATGCAAGTGGACTACCACCTTGCAAAGATGAGCTCAATACTCACATTAAGTGTGCTTCCTTTGTTGCCAACATGTGGGCAAGAGCAGATCAAAATCATATAGAGCAGCATCCAACTGAAGAGAATAGCTGGCAGTTAGTTGATGACCATTACAAACCGGTTTGGTTCGAAGGGGAACAACTTCCCGAAGGCCTTATCCCAGAGACAGAGGAATTAGAAGCAATGGGCAAGGAAGAGGAAGATGACTTGGAAATTGCATCTTCACATGAAGATGACAATTCTGATGAGGATGACTAGAATCTTGCAACAGAAAGGCAGGCTGAACCCATAATTATACCAATACTAACAAATACTAGTGAACTCATGATTATAGACATATTCACAGTATAGGAATCGAACTTTCGCCTCACAGTATGTGTGTGACTCATCAGCAGTTTTGATGTCTTGTCTTATATTTTAGCGATAGATTGATATCATTTTAAAATGTAGCATGATGTGGATATGGATATCAAAAGGTCGTCATAGTTGACACATGACAAAAGTTTGGTTTCCAAAGAGCATATCCACTTGAATAAATAGGCATGTTTGTGTCCTGTTGCAACATATAATTAAATACAAATGTTTTTCCACAATAGCCACTTCGTGGATGCCCTCTTGCCAAAAGCGTGAAACATTAGACGAGAAAAACTGTTTAAATATTCGTGATTCATGATGCTTGTTCCATATGCACTGAATGTGTTGGAAAAATGCCAGGTCCAATTACTTTTACTGATCACTGATGCTCCTTTTATGTATCGACGCCTGATCGGCATGTCACACTTGATTTTATCATGAAAATATACATGGTTGATAGAAAAGTTAAAGTGATCGTTTCTTTGTTCTTCTATTGTATCAGAGTCAAATTTTAAGGCATTCTATATGTTTTAAATCTTTCATGTCTTAAAAGTATACATGTTCTTATCATGTTACCAGAGAACATAAATAGGAGTTCAACCATAATTTACCATAATTTTCTTTAAATTCAGAATGTAATGCAAAATTTGATATCTGATACAATCTTTCACATTTTATTGGTTTAATTTCAAGGAACATTATAAATATTCGATAAGAAATGATCTTTGTTAAACTAAGGCCTGCTCTCTATTGATGTTAATTTCCCAGAATCAGGTATTTGCCTGTGACCTCTTCTTAAATGGGTTTTGCACGAAAAGGATCACTTAAGAACGACTGATCCTTCATTAGGAAGGTTCAAATAATATTTCCACAAAGTTTAATTTATGTACTTGAGATGTGTTTTAAATGCAATAGAAATAGCGCCCTCTTTAGGCCGTTCTTAAATGGGGTTCGCGCCAAATTGGTCACTTAAGAATGACACATCTGTAATCACAGTGCCAAAATAAAACTTGTGGCACCAGCTTCATCGATGTACTCCAAAATGTAATTTAAACTGACTTTGGGGGTTACTTCAAGCATTGCCTCCTATTTCATGCACCAATTGGAAAACTTAAGAATGGTCATTCGGAGGTCCCCATCCCACCATCTGATGAGTTCAGCTCTCAAACCTTTTGTACTCGAGATGTAATACAAATCTCTGTTCGCTCCCAGATTAACAGCACTCTGATTATCAGCCATCTTTGTGGCAACAATTTTCTCTCTGGAATTTCTAATGAAGGAGGATTTTCCTCCTCCCAATGTATGCCAACTCAAGGTTGTTAGTCCATGCTCTATCCTTCTAAATGCTGAGCATCAAGCAAGGAAGCAGCACATACCATGTTTTAAGTCTTTGGTATGACTTGAACGGGGTTTGAACCACCCGCCTCCCAGACTCAGCAACGACGCTCTAACCATTACACCACCGAGTCTGCTTGTCCTATCCTAATTCATAGGCTCTTGGAGGAGTTTGTATATGCATCAGTGCAGGACAAAGACATTTTAGTAGACAATGGACAAGTATCTACTAAAAGAGATTTGAACCTAGGTTTCTTCAGCGAAGGGTTCAGAAAGCAACATGAGTAGGACAACCCGAAATGTTAAGATGGTTTTAGGAACCAATTGAAGAGAATGCTAAGTTTCAGGCAGATAGACTGGGAAACGCAGTAAACAAAGTGCAATGGAGAGTAAACAGAAGAGTTATAGAAGGCGGTTTATGCAATGTTTAACCATTTCTGGTATCAATGTATCAACCAATCATGGCATTGTGTCATTGACGGCATCTTTAAGGAAGTGTTAAAGACTTTGCTCTTCACCGGCCTGAGTTGTGCTCTAAATTCTATTTTCTACATCCTCTCGTGCAAAGTAGAGAAATAACACAAAACTCTATATTCAATTCAATTCAATCGTAATTCACAGGGACAAACAATGGAATCATCAAAAGCACAAAACCATTGTAACGTCACACCTGGATTTGTCCCGCGTTCAGGTCTCTGTTCACGTCATAATGCACAGTGAAGTCGTTATTTAACTTCGTCTCCAAGCAATTGTGACATAATCGTTGATCCTCCAGGGTTGGTTTGAAGGTGATGTGTGCCTGAGATGAGGTGGAGAGGAAAGAGCACATCATGGCACCCCACACAGGAAACACAAAATGGAGTTATTGTCCCGACAGGTGCGGCTGAGGGGAGGATGTTGGAAGTGGGTGCAAGGGAGAAAAGAAGAAGAGGGCAGAGGAGAGGAGGAAGGGTGCACATGGACCTACAAGCAAATACGTTAGCTCAGTAAGATGCAACTCAAAATAAATATGATACTTGTTATCCCCAATAAATACGGGATTTTGAAGGTTCACAATAACTGGAATCGCACTCAGCAACAATGAAGATCATTACAGAGACAATCATTGAATTTGGAAGATCTGTCGTGCCAGGACATCAATACTGGCTTGTCAGAGGACATTGGTAGTGAGCCTGCAATCTGTGAGGTATTCATCCAACGAGAAACTAGTGCACCACCTGAACTTGGTTGTGATTATGCAGGGATGCTTCAGTGAGGTGCTGCCACGACGTTGCAGACCTTGGTCGATTCCAAAGTACAACAAAACCTCGTTTAAAAGGACACGGGGTGAACCGTTTATTTAATTACATCATAATTGTAGACCGTGATCAGAGGAGAAAGACCTCCTTGCGTTGCTCACCTTTTGTTCTCCACGGGTGAGGTTTACGGCGTGAGACGAGTGGAAATCTTCGATCTCCACAAATTTCAACCCTTGCTGCTCAAAGATGTACACGTCCACCTGGGTCGAGGAACACAACACGGAGAGCTCTGGTGAGATTATCGACAATGTGGAAACCATACCGGTTAACCAACAGGATAACAAAGTGACTCCCTGCATCCACATCATCAATGTGGTTAAAGTTGATTTTGAGAAATTGTCAAATGAGAATATTTCTCCAATTGGATCCAGGGAGCCAATCGCATAAAGCACGGCGGTCTCTCTGTTTACCTGATGTTCCCTCCGTCAGTCCAAATGGTCCATGTGTAAGGACTACTCTCAAGCAGAGCATAATAGGATTGGAGTTTGAACCTCTGGTGATGACGTCACATGTCAAAGACATTTTTAAGGTTAAAGAATTATTCGCTTGAAATGAAAATACCTGAAAATGAGCGTTTTACAGTTTTCACAACTTCTAGATTATACATGTTCCATTTTCTTTAAACAAAGGGCTGTTTAGTGTTTATATATTACACTAGCTGGGGTACCCGGTGTTGCCGGGCAACGTCGGGTCCCTCTTCCCACCCTCCCCCTAACAGACGAATTCATCAATATGGCTGAAAGAAGTGATGCTACAGATGTTTATCCTCATCGCCATGTCATGAATCTGGGGTGTGTTCAGTTGCCAAGTTTCTTGCAGACCGCTCGCCAAGTGGCTTAACCACTCAATCAAGCACTCCATTATCAACAGTTGATAAAGAACGGCAGGCTTGGCAAGTGCAAGCTAGCTGCTTGATAACTGAACACACCCCTGGACATATCGACAGTATACGGCACATACAAAACACCGACAAAAGGACAGTTTTAAATTCAAGATTTTAAATATTAATCAGGAGTATTTTCGTTGTCATGAAAACGTACCTTGTTCGGTTTTAAAACGTACATAAAGTCAGAGGTGATGTTGAGAGTACGAAAGTGGACGTGTACATTTCGTACAACTTTAAAGTGTATGTGTACATAATAAACATCTCTCGTGAATTTCCCTGGCGGTCTCACGACTAATTAATTGAGGACACAGGTATTTCACCACCAAGTCGATTTTAATGATAATATTAAATGTCCATTCGTTTGTTCATCAGCCTTGAAAAGTCAGGTGAAAACCAAAATATTTTTTCAAACGAAATATCACGATATTCTTTCTTCTGCATTTAAGAATTAACATACCTTCATTGGGCGGTATATATTAGACTGCTGGTGCGATCACAGCGGACAACACATGCATTACCTCATTTCAGTTGTAATCAAAATGTACCTTCGTTTCCTCAAAATGGTACCATTATTTACTGAAAGAAGATGCGTTGTTCAGTTTTCAAATGTACAACAGGCCTTATTAAAGCAACCTGATCTCTGTGAAGCAAAAACATACATGGCAAGTTGAAAGCAACGAAAAAACAATTTTAATTTTGGTTCTTCTTCTAACTTGACACCCAAGTTGTGTTTTTTTTTTTGCAAATACCGCTTGAAGTTCACAGCTCGATGAGGAAAAAAAAACATAAAAAAATTAAACAACAGTGAATCGTGTAGCCGTAAACAATGGAGCACACAAAGGGTTAACCAAACGCGGTAAAAACGCTATTCGATATGTTTCACTAATCAGTAATGATAAGGAGGTTCCAAGTAGGACAACATACATAACATTTCTCAAAAAAAGAACATTTCTGTTATGTCACACAACACATGCTAAACAAAGCGAGTAATTGCAGGGCACAAATCCATTTATACCGCAGCATGTAACGTCAACATTTCTCCAACTCCGTCAAGATGGCATCTCCCTCACATTCCATATTCCCCTCCACCTTGCATCATCATCTTCCTCACAATCTCAATATTGGGCAATTAAACAACAACATATTTGGAAAGAATATAACACCTAAGAAAGAACACAACAATTTCTCAAAGTTTCTTTCAAAGAAACTTGCTCTCCCTCATGCACAGATTTATCCCCTCTCGTGTTCAGTTGTCTTACCCTTCCTCTCGCCCTTGGTTTACTGAAGCTTGTGGTGAGGCAGTTGTCCTGAAACAACTTGCCTTTGCCTCATGGAAAGCAAACCCAACTGAGGGCAATCTCAGTTCTTTCCACAAAGCTCGGAACAAGTGTGTATCTACCCTCAGGAGAGCCAGAAAACAACATCTTTCTCATCTCAAGTCTGAACTCTCAAACCTCTCTCCCTCCTCAAAATCCTGGTGGCGTTTAATCAAATCTGTTTCTGGTGTATGTTCCCCCTCCATCCCTCCCTTACCTCAAATGGCCGCACTGCTGATTCCACACATGATAAAGCTGAATGTCTAAACTCGGTGTTTGCAGCTAAATCTTGTGTCCTAAACCCATCTCTATCTCTACCCACTTTACCCAGTCGCACCCAACTGTCCCTGGACTCTGTATCCTTTTCTCCTGACAAGGTGGAGAGCTTGCTTTCAAACCTCGAGTCAGATTCTGCAACCGGTCCAGACGGCATCAGCCCACGTGTCCTCAAAGCCTGCTCTTCTGCTCTTGCTCACCCTCTCTCTGTTCTATTCACCCTCTCATTTGCCCAAGGTCATCTGCCATCTGCTTGGAAATCTGCTAACATCACTGCCCTGCATAAAAAAGGTGCAAAAACAGATCCCTATAACTACAGACCAATCAGCTTTCTCCCAATCATCAGCAAGGTGATGGAATCCATCATCGCCTCAGATATGAAATCCTTCCTCTTCTCCAATGGCTTGATTTCCAATCATCAATTTGGTTTCAGACCAGGTCACTCTACCCTGGATATGCTGCTTCTGCTCTCCCATCAATGGATGGAGGTCCTCAATGCCAGACAGGAAATCCGAGCCGTATCCCTGGACATATCACGTGCTTTTGACACAGTCGGGCACCCTGCCCTACTCACCAAACTCTCTTCCCATGGTATTCAAGGCCATCTCCACTCATGGCTCGCAGACTTCCTCTCCTGTCGCAGTCAACGTGTGGCCCTAAATGGAGTTCTTTCATCCCCTCTTCCTGTGCAGGCTGGAGTTCCTCAAGGTAGCGTTCTGGGCCCTGTTCTTTTTCTGGTTTTCATCAATGATCTCTCGGACTCTGGAAAATCCTCTATTTCTCTTTGCCGACGACTCCACCCTCTGCCGTACCATCTGTCATCCCTCAGACCGGCAAGCAGCAGCTTCTTCACTCACTGCAGATCTGGATAAAATCACAAACTGGTCCAACACGTGGAACATGTCTTTCAATCCAGACAAATCTCACACTCTCACTATGTCTCTTCGAAAGGACCGTTTACAAAACCCCCCCATCCACTTTCTCAACAATCCTCTGGAAGAAGTCTTTTCTTTCAAGCTTCTAGGTCTCACTATCTGCCATGACCTTTCCTGGGAAAGTCACATTTCCAACCTCGCCTCAAAAGCCAGTCGCCGACTGGGAATCCTCCGTCGTGCTAAGTCCTTCCTCGGCCCTCTTGAGCTCCTGACCACTTACAAAGCTTTTGTCCATAGCCTGATGGAGTACTGCTCTCCCCTCTGGGCTGGTGCTCCCGCCTCCCACCTTTCTCAGCTTCACGCTGTCGAAACCAGGGCATTTAAGATCATCGGCATCTCCCACAATGAAGCTGAGTCTTTGGGCCTCTCACTCAATCACCGCAGGTTGGTCGGTGGTCTTTCTGTCTTCTACCGACTCCTCTCCAGCCTTGCCCCCCCTGCTCTCTCTGTGATTTGTCCCCACCACATTTCCACAGGGCGCTCAAGGTCCGCCAACAACCCCCTTCTGGTAAAACTACCAAAATCACGAATCACTGCTCATCTTCACTCTTTCATTCCTCTTTTTTCCCGCCTTTGGAATAAACTTCCTCACTCTATTCTTTCCCATTCTTCCCTACAGGCTTTCAAAACAGCTGTTCACCACCACCTCTTATCTTCCCCCATCCAAATCCTCGATCTTTTCTACCCCCGATAATCCACCCAAGCCCACTTCCTTCATTTCTCCTGCTTTCCTTCCTGAAAGTCCCTGAAATGTCCATCTTCTCTTCGCCATGTTCCCCGTCCCATCCCCATCCCTCTCCCTTCCACAGTTCACCTAATGTGTCTGTTCCCCACTGTTTTGTCCCTTCCACTCCCGCCCCTCGTCTCATGCCTCCTTGCTGCGAGTTGTGTGTTAGCTCTCATACGAGCCTCGACCAAGGTATACAAAAAAAAAAAGAAGTTTTATTTACTTTTTTTGTTTCAGGTTGCCCGTCTGTGACGCATTTACATTTACATTTACATTTCCGAGGTCACATTTACCGCAAATAGCGTCCCCACAATAAAGAGCAGTGTTTCCTGGTTTATAGAGAGCAAGTGATGATGAATGCGATATGATGATGATAAATCTTGACAATAAAACTTGGAGAAATGTTCGTTCATTCACAAGAATCAAACTGCTTCATGGTGTCCCGTTTCATTCATTTTTTAAATTACAGTTTTAATTTGAACGGTAATTTGTGGACACCCTGTATATGAATAAAAGCAATCCGAATCGAATCCTACCATTCAAAATACTCGAAAGCACTGACAAATATCACAGTAAGAAGTCGAAGAGCGAATTGGGAAGCAAATAGGCCAACCGATTGATTTGGGGGTGACGACAAATGGTAGATGAGAGGAAGTGGCAAGGCGTAGAGCTGAGGATTGAAGGAATTGGTCGGTTGGGTAAAGCTCTTGATGTCACCCAACCAACGGTCAGACTAGAGCGGTACCTTGCACATGGGATGGACATCGCTACAGATCTTTCACTCTGTGTGTGAATCCATGCAAGTGGAATGGAAGCTCAACATTGCGTTTTTGAAATCGATCCTACTTTCCATCCACGATCGAATATGGGTTTTATTGATACGAAAACGGGTCCGCAGGTTTAAAGAAGGAAAACGGGTCAAACGCCGCAAAATACGGGTCACTTGTCTTGTAAGCAAAAAAGATGGATTTCTGGAATTTTCACTCTTTCATTTCTGGAAATGGAAATGGAAACTCTTTCATTTCTGGCGATTTCTGGAAATGAGCGGAAAGGTGTGGCCTGTGGAAGGGGCGACGCTTACGTCCCACCCACAGACCCACACACACATCCACCCACAGACCTACACACACATCCACCCACAGACCCACACACACATCCACCCACAGACACAAACTCAGCGATATAAGTGAAATGTTTGTTTGTTTGTTTGTGACCCGACTCCTCTGAGCTCCAAAGATTAATCGCCACAAAACTTTGTAGGACAACATTGTTTACCACAGTGCAACTAAATAGGGGGTTTTAAACAGTCATTTTCTCACAGTTCATAAATTACGAACACCTGAGCTGCCACCTGTCACCATCTCAGCAAAGGCCGATCCACATATACAATGCTTTATAAAAAGCCCATTTTCTAGCAGATTTCAACCCGGATACAGATACATTTGGTGAAGTGGTAACCTTCCATCATCGAATATGGTATCAAATGTGAAAAACTCAATTAAGACATTACCATGACCAGGAAGATCGGCAAAGGAGTCACGTGACCTCTCAAATGCGCTCATCATTCAAAAACCGAACATAGTACAAACACAAACCACACATCGATTTTAAGGTATTTGTACTGTTCATCGAAAGACATAACTCTCAAGGGTGAAAAGACAGTTTGTAGAAAAAAGGGTTGTCATCTTAGCTAACTTCACCGAATATACACCTCAAATATACATGCATCGTATCGTTTAAAAGAACCAAGTTAACATCCTGATTTGATTTTTGATTGTAGATTGATCAGAGATGTTTGATTAATTTAATCGTAGATGTCTCACCTCAAATGAGAAAATTTTTGGAGTGTATTATTGGTGGAAACAGGAATTCAGTGTAAAAATTCAGTGACGAAATATCGTCGTGGGTGGAGCCGGTAACCTTGGCAACCTTCAATTTTTTTGATTGTCAAATGATTTCTGGTCACTATCACAGAAATATTCAATCACAGGTAAGATATATTTCACTTTACAATATTATCGCTGTCAATCAAGACATTACCATGACCAGGAAGATCAGCAAAAAAGGAGTCACGTGACCTCTCAAATGCGCTCATCATTCAAAAACCGAACAAAATCCGATAATTCCCGGTTCTGGGTTTGCAGCAACGGCAGGTTCTCTCAGGGAGGGGTCTCTGCCGACTTTCTCAAAGTTAAGTTTCTGGTCGTTATTTATCCCGTTTAACTGTTTATTTTCTCACCTACATGTTACTGTGTGTTCCTAGTTCGGTTTTGTTTTAAAAAAATCCTGCCATTTTGTGAGTTTTCGTCAACCTTGTATTATGGGGTTCCTTGCGGCCGACCCATCCTTCCCCTCTCGGTGTACGATCGTTGTTATTTGTATTCTCTCTCTATTACCTTCAATTCCTATTTTCCCCAATTTCCCAATGCCGCCATCCCTCCAAACGAAACACTCTGTTTCTTGTCTTAAATTTAATAGAAAAAAAGCCAAAACAAAAAAACTACCTTTCTCCCTGCATACCCATGAGTCACGAGTCACGAGTCCCGATCCTTCTCCTTCTTCTTCTTCTTCTTCTTCTTCCTCCTTCTGCTGGCACCATCTTTCTTCTACTTGAACTGACCCACTCTCACCATTACCTTCACAATTTCTTCAAACAACCTTCCATTCGCGAATCTTACCTAAAGGCCCGGTCACACCTTGACGTTTTAGCCAGCGATGGCAACGTATTAAAATGTATGTAAAACGCTGGCTTACGTTGAACTTTTGATGTTTTTTTTTAAAGATTCGGACGTATTCATAGCGACTTGGTCTTATGTATAACGCATTGGTAATGGACACAGAACGTTTCGTTGTGTTATAGATAACTTATACCAACAAATGCTGAACCTGTTGTCGGCCTACACAACCGATGCCCAACGATAGTCTAACTTAGACATAGCACATTGCACGCATCGCCGACGATGTCGTGGCGTAGCCTATTAAAAGGCTGACGCACAACGATTCAAATCATAACTGCCGTAGAAATGGAAGTGACAACATCGCGGTCACACCTTGGCGATCTTGCCAGCGTATGCCGACCTAAGAAAAATGTGTCTAAAACGTTGGGGCACGTCAAATACAGTATGAGTAAGTTTGGTATACGTGAGTAGAACGCTAAAGCACGCTATCATACGTCGTAGTAAGTAGAGTACGTCAAGAAATAGCCCTGGCTACGGGCCTGTTGGCACCCTTTAGAAAAATCGAAAAAAAAATTCCCCCCAGAAATCGTTTTTGACAACCTTTTTCGTGCACCATTCACATTGCATCACAAGCTGTGATGACAAATCAAA
>NC_140962.1:160127075-160174575 GCF_056783735.1 Eptatretus burgeri
ACTCTGTGATAAATCGAAAGTGTGTTTTGGAACCAACATGAGTGGTTCCATTGAGTCGAGCCAACTCGGGTGATCGAACTGCCACACGGTCAACAAGGAAGGCCCCGTGAGGTGGAAACACATCCAGGATGGGTGCTTAAGGAATACTTTTGTAATTTTTTTAAATGAAATAAAATGCTCAACCGAAGGTGAAGCACATGAGCATCATGGTCCTACTGGACCTCCCACAGCCGAAGATGAACCTCAACCTTCCCACGGTCAAGGTTCAGTTTCCAAGTGCAAGTGTTTAATGCGTCTCAATGTCTGTTCTTCATTGTGATGTGAGCCACACGGTTGTTGAGGATTTGAGGAGTTAATTTTTTTTGTATCCATTGTCGAGGCTCCTGGAAGAGGGGGGTTCTTGAGTAAGTGGCTTTTCAGTGGAGGATATTACCAAGAGCATGTGTACGTTCTAGGTAAACGGACATTAACGTGACGAGGTGGTTAGAGTTACGGTGACGATGGGCTTGTAGACCGTGATTTTGTGCTTCTGAGGTACAGGATCAGTACTCAGACATGACTCACATGGTGAAGTTGGATATGAAGGCGTGAGGAGGGAGCTGCAACTGAAACTTCACTTCTCTGGCATCGGAGTTTTGGTTCTTCAGACGACTCGTGGTGACGGTGTTAGCGAAGCGTGACGTAATCGTTGAAACGATGTGCACGCTGTGCATGTCGATTCCATCCTTGGAGATGTCCTTTGAGTACAAATTGCAGCAAAACAAAAGGTGAATGAATGTCAGAATAGTGACAAAACAGTCGATTCAAACAAACATTTCAGTCTGTCAAGAGGTTTGGAGGAGGACTTGAGGTGGTGGGGGAGGGGGAGAGGGGGGGGGCGTGGAGCAGTGGAGTGGAGTGGAGTGATACAAAGGGGTGAAGGAGAGGACAGGGGAGAGTGGTGGATTGGACTGGAGTGGAGCGTTTTTGGGTTTTTTTGCTACATATTAGCAAAACATTAGGAGATGCGAGTGTACTTTAATGTTAATTACGAGGACATTAGGACATATGAGTGTACTTTATTGTTAATTACAAGGACATTAGGACATATGAGTGTACTTTAATGTAAATTACGAGGACATTAGGACATATGAGTGTACTTTAATGTTAATTACGAGGACATTAGGACATATGAGTGTACTTTAATGTTAATTACGAGGACATTAGGACATATGAGTGTACTTTAATGTTAATTACGAGGACATTAGGACATATGAGTGTACTTTAATGTTAATTACGAGGACATTAGGACATATGAGTGTATTTTATTGTTAATTACGAGGACATTAGGACATATGAGTGTACTTTAATGTTAATTACGAGGACATTAGGACATATGAGTGTACTTTAATGTTAATTACGAGGACATTAGGACATATGAGTGTACTTTAATGTTAATTACGAGGAAATGAGGACATATGAGTGTACTTTAATGTTAATTACGAGGACATTAGGACATATGAGTGTACTTTAGTGTTAATTACGAGGACATTAGGACATATGAGTGTACTTTAATGTTAATTACGAGGACATTAGGACATACGAGTGTACTTTAATGTTAATTACGAGGACATTAGGACATATGAGTGTACTTTAATGTTAATTACGAGGACATGAGGACATATGAGTGTACTTTAATGTTAATTACGAGGACATGAGGACATATGAGTGTACTTTAATGTTAATTACGAGGACATTAGGACATATGAGTGTACTTTAATGTTAATTACGAGGACATTAGGACATATGAGTGTACTTTAATGTTAATTACGAGGACATTAGGACATATGAGTGTACTTTAATGTTAATTACGAGGACATTAGGACATATGAGTGTACTTTAATGTTAATTACGAGGACATTAGGACATATGAGTGTACTTTAATGTTAATTACGAGGACGTTAGGACATATGAGTGTACTTTAATGTTAATTACGAGGACATTAGGACATATAAGTGTACTTTAATGTTAATTACGAGGACATTAGGACATATGAGTGTACTTTAATGTTAATTACGAGGACATTAGGACATATGAGTGTACTTTAATGTTAATTACGAGGACATTAGGACATATGAGTGTACTTTAATGTTAATTACGAGGACATTAGGACATATGAGTGTACTTTAATGTTAATTACGAGGACGTTAGGACATATGAGTGTACTTTAATGTTAATTACGAGGACATTAGGACATACGAGTGTACTTTAATGTTAATTACGAGGACATTAGGACATATGAGTGTACTTTAATGTTAATTACGAGGACATTAGGACATACGAGTGTACTTTAATGTTAATTACGAGGACATTAGGACATATGAGTGTACTTTAATGTTAATTACGAGGACATGAGGACATATGAGTGTACTTTAATGTTAATTACGAGGACATGAGGACATATGAGTGTACTTTAATGTTAATTACGAGGACATTAGGACATATGAGTGTACTTTAATGTTAATTACGAGGACATTAGGACATATGAGTGTACTTTAATGTTAATTACGAGGACATTAGGACATATGAGTGTACTTTAATGTTAATTACGAGGACATTAGGACATATGAGTGTACTTTAATGTTAATTACGAGGACATTAGGACATATGAGTGTACTTTAATGTTAATTACGAGGACGTTAGGACATATGAGTGTACTTTAATGTTAATTACGAGGACATTAGGACATATGAGTGTACTTTAATGTTAATTACGAGGACATTAGGACATATGAGTGTACTTTAATGTTAATTATGAGGACATTAGGACATACGAGTGTACTTTAATGTTAATTATGAGGACATTAGGACATATGAGTGTACTTTAATGTTAATTACGAGGACATTAGGACATATGAGTGTACTTTATTGTTAATTACAAGGACATGACGAGACCTGAGTGTTCTTTATTTTAATTATAAGGACATTAGGAGATACGAGTGTACTTTTACATTAATTATGAGGACATTAGGAGATATGAGTGTTCTTTTATATTAATTACAAGGACATTAGGAGATATGAGTGTCTTTTTATATTACATATGAATACATTAGGAGATATGGTTGTACTTTTACATTAATTATGAGGACATTAGGAGATATGAGTGTTCTTTTGTATTAACTACGAGGACACAAGGAGATATGAGTGTACTTTTACATTAATTTTGAGGACATTAGGAGTAATGAGTGTCCTTTTATATTATGAATACATTAGGAGATATGAGTGTACCTTTATATTAATTATGAGGACATTAGGAGATATGAGTGTACTTTTATATTAATTATGAGGACATGAGGAGATATGAGTGTTCTTTTGTATTAATTACGAGGACACTAGGAGATATGAGTGTACTTTTACATTAATTATGACATTAGGAGATATGAGTGTTCTTTTATATTAATTATGAGGACATTAGGAGATATGAGTGTACTTTTACATTAATTACGAGGACATTAGGAGATACCAGTGTTCTTTTATATTAATTACGAGGACATTAGGAGATACGAGTGTTCTTTTATATTAATTACAAGGACATATGGACATATGAATGTACTTTTACATTAATTATGAGGACATCAGGAGATATGAGTGTTCTTTTATATTAATTACAAGGACATTAGGAGATATGAGTGTCCTTTTATATTAATTATGAATACATTAGGAGATATGAGTGTACTTTTATATTAATTATGAGGACATTAGGAGATACGAGTGCTCTTTTGTATTAATTATGAGGACATTAGGAGATATGAGTGTCCTTTTACATGAATTATGAGGACATCAGGAGATATGAGTGTTCTTTTATATTAATTACAAGGACATTAGGAGACATGAGTGTCCTTTTATATTAATTATGAATATATTAGGAGATATGAGTGTACTTTTATATTAATTATGAGGACATTAGGAGATATGAGTGTTCTTTTGTATTAATTACGAGGTCACTAGGAGATATGAGTGTACTTTTACATTAATTATGACATTAGGAGATATGAGTGTTCTTTTATATTAATTACGAGGACATTAGATATGAGTGTTCTTTTATATTAATTACGAGGACATTAGGAGATATGAATGTACTTTAATGTTAATTACGAGGACATTAAGAGATATGAGTGTACTTTTACATTAATTTTGAGGACATTAGGAGATTATGAGTGAACATATATTAATTTCAAGAACATTAGGAGATAACAGTGTTCTTTTGTATTGATTACGAAGAGATTAGTTGACAATGGAGAAGCAGGTGGGATATTTGAATTGCAGAAGACGTTCACACATTGTGATGGGACAAACCACGAAGATGGAACTAATCAGGTTCAGTCGAATTATTCACTTTCACCTGTTATTTAACTCCACCTATTTAACTCATCGATCAGGTGTCCAATGATTCACTGCCTTTACACCCTTGTCTTTTAATTGAGACCATGTAACCAAAGCCAAAGGGCCTAATCTTATGATGTTACAATTACTGTCCTCACGAGTGCAGGCGTTGAAGACACCCAGCTTTTAACGTCTCCGGTTCACAATGGCGGTGTGTTTAATTATACAGTGTCCCCCTCAGCACCACACCAGAACGACAGCTTTCAGAATCCTTGCCGATGTGTGAAAACGACCGCACCATCAAAGATGGTTCAAAAGAACCACAAAGACACCGAAACATCAATGGATACACGAGTAGCCGCATGAGGAGTCGAAGGTACACGTGACGTCATGAGCAAGTTACGGATAAATGGAATGATTGGGTCGAAAGCTTGTTGAATGAACACGTGATGGACAGGAGACACAGGATGTAGATGTGTTGGTAAAGCAATGTGTGCAGAGTGAGCAGCTCGAGAGACCTTGCAGCGTTCTCGAGAAAGGTCTCAAAGTGACAAAAACAAAATTACAACAAATCTGGAAATGATCGACGGGTGACCAAGGGAGGGACTCGTGGAGAGTTTCATAAAAGTGGTTGTGTGATGTTTTGAAAATTATAAATTGTTGTTGTGTTGGAGTACTGGTATGTTCGACGGGGTTCAATGACCCTCATTGGTGCTTTGTACCTGTTGATGGTCTTCGACCTGCCGACGCTGCAAAACAAGGATAAAGTGGGTCAATATGTAATCAAAGTTTGCCAAGTCTGATAAGTTGAGCTTCCATCAGCAGGAATTCAAAACAAACACTGGTTAGTGTATCAGCAACAACCAGAGCCAAGCTGGGTAAATCCAACATGGGGGGCGGAGAGAGAGCGAGAGGGTGAGAGAGGGTGAGAGAGGGTGAGAGAGAGGGTGAGAGAGGGTGAGAGAGGGTGAGAGAGGGTGAGAGAGTGTGAGAAAGGGTGAGGGAGAGTGTGAGAGAGAGTGAGAGAGGGTGAGAGAGGGTGAGAGTGAGAGAGTGAGTGAGAGAGAGAGAGAGAGAGAGAGAGAGAGAGAGAGAGAGAGAGAGAGAAAGAGAGAGAGAGAGAGAGAGAGAGAGAGAGAGAGAGAGAGAGAGAGAGAGCAAGCAGGGTAACAAACTCTCATGTAAAATAAGAAGGGACACTCGGACAGGGATTGGTAGGGGTGGGGGGGGTGCTGTACAACCCCACCCCTGAGAAGTGAAGCCCCCTGAAGCTATGAGATTTTAAATATGTTAGTACGGCAAAGATGGCTTGTAAAACATGTTGAGGGTATGATGTGTACAAGTATGTACACTGTACAGGTTAGCTGCTTACTCTGCCAGCACGTACATGTAGAATGTCTGACATTATTTATTGTCTATCTCCTACTTTCAGCCCCCTATCCACCTCTGCATGCCCCCCTTCTTCCCCTCTCTCATTTTGAGAAATGTACGTTTGTGTGTCCACATCCCCTCGATTGGAGGATTTTGAATGCATGTTTTGATATACACAACATCAGTACAAATAAATGTGATAAAATAAGTATGGAATGTACATCGGACAGATTATAAAAATATTGCTCGAGCAGTTGTGATGATTATATTCCATCGCTTTTATCACGGACACAAAATCTCATTTGAAAACAAAAAATGAAAGCAATTGAAGATTTTTAGTGATTTTGTATTTTTATGTTCATATTATTGACTCGATGAGATGGAATACATGTATGCGCCCAACCGTGGCGATGTTACCCCCGACCGAGGCGATCTTACCCCCGACCGAGGCGATGTTGCCCCAACCGAGGTGATGTTACCCCCGATTGAGGTGGTGTTACACCCGACCGAGGCGGTGTCATTCCTGACCGAGGCGGTGTCACCCCCGACAGAGGCGATGCCACCCCCGACCATGGCGATGTTACCCCCGACCGTGGCGATGCTACCCCTGACCGTGGCGGTGTTACCCCCGACCATGGCGATGTTACCCCCGACCGTGGCGATGCTACCCCTGACCGTGGCGGTGTTACCCCAGACCATGGCGGTGTTACCCCCGGCCGAGGTGGTACTGCTCCCAACCGTGGTGTACATTTGTATCAATGATTTGGATAGTGAGGTTAAGAGTTGGATTTCCCAATTTGCAGATGACACAAAGCTTGGAGGTAAGGTAAATAATGGAGAAGGGATCAGGTTCAGAAAAGTATTGATACTCGAATACATTGGCAGATGGAGTTTAAGGTGTTGGGGATGGGAAAGAACAATGAAAATAGAGATTACAGGATGTAAGGGGTAATGTTGGATCGTGTCACACAGGAGAAGGATCTGGGGGTGGTCATAGATTCGTGAGGTCAGCAGGCAGCACAATGTCAGGCAGCGATAGGGTAAAACAAATAGGGTTTTAGGTTGTATTCCGAGGGGGATCAATTGTAAATCAAAAGGTGGTGTTAACATTGTACAGGAACTTGGTGAGGGCCACATCTGGAATATTGTGTGCAGTTTTGGTCACTACAACTCAGGAAGGATAGAGATGCCATAGAGAGGGTGCAGCGCAGGGATACTAGATTGATTCCAGGCCTAGCTGGACTCAGCTACGAGGAGCGGTTGAAGGAGACAAGGCTTTATATACTACAAAGGAGGTGGTTACGAGGAGATATGATAGAGATGTTTAAGATAATGAAAGGTAAAAATAAAATAAGTGAAGATGAATTATTCAACAGAGTAGACGGTGATAGAACCAGGCGCCATAGCCTGAGAGTAAAGAAGAGGAGAGTGAAGACGGTAGTAAGGTAGGGGACTTTCACTCGGAGAGTAGTTAATGATGCATGGAATGGTTTCCCTGGAAAGGAGAAAGACAGAGACACAGAGACAGACAGAGACAGACAGAGACAGACAGAGACAGACAGACAGACAGACAGACAGACAGACAGACAGACAGACAGAGAGACAGAGAGACAGAGAGACAGAGAGACAGAGAGACAGAGAGACAGAGAGACAGAGAGACAGAGAGACAGAGAGACAGAGAGACAGAGAGACAGAGAGACAGAGAGACAGAGAGACAGAGAGACAGAGAGACAGAGAGACAGAGACAGAGACAGAGACAGAGACAGAGACAGAGAGAGACAGACAGACAGAGAGAGACAGAGACAGACACAGAGAGACAGAGAGACAGAGAGACAGAGACAGAGACAGAGACAGAGACAGAGAAAGGGAGACAGAGAGACAGAGACAGACAGACAGAGAGACAGAGAGACAGAGAGACAGAGAGACAGAGAGACAGAGAGACAGAGAGACAGAGAGACAGAGAGACAGAGAGAGAGAGAGAGAGAGAGAGAGAGACAGAGAGAGAGAGAGAGAGAGAGAGAGAGAGAGAGAGACAGAGAGACAGAGAGACAGAGAGACAGAGAGACAGAGAGACAGAGAGAGAGAGAGAGAGAGAGAGAGAGAGAGAGAGAGAGAGAGAGAGAGAGAGAGAGAGAGAGAGCAGGAAAGTGTTTCCAATTGCCCAAAATATTTTGGTTTAGTTGAGTTTTGCAACACATTCCACAGGTAACCGCAGTGGGATAATCAGGGTTGTTTGACCGCGTTCACTGCCACCACCAGTAAGTGACATAAAGTGTGAGAAAGAGCGCGAATGAGGAACGATCGAACACGTCTCGTGAAACATCATGAAAGAGAACGAACCAAAGTGCACGGAAAGGTGTTTCGTCGTTTACCTGAGTTGTATTCAAACGATATCAGAAACGAGGGCAGGTTAGAAATTTACATTTTCTAATAAAACCGAAAACACGTGAATAGAACGAGTAATGAAGATGAACAATCTGGGAGAAGTGAGAACAAACTTGGATCGAAATCGACGAAATGAGGTTTGACCTCCACTTACAGATCTCGGAGATCCATCCCTGATTGGAGAAATAACCAATGCGGCCTGGAACACCGGGACCAGCACCGACAACGTCGTCAACAGTGCCAACAACATTTTGGTGGTGACAGCTCAAGCTATCACGAGGATAACTTTAAATAGCTCGAAACCGAAGCTTCACACGTCTCCCACCCCTTCGCCATGATACCACGCCCAATGGAGCCCCCAGTGGAAACTGCACAGTTCTGAGAAAAATCTGTGTCCATTCTTGTTTCACAAAAACCTCGTGACGTGTGGGGACCAATATTGACAGCACTGTCTGTCATGCTATATCACGACAGCACCCTCATTCCACATCATTACAGCACCCTCATTCCACATCATTACAGCATCCTCATTCCACATCATCACTACAGCACCCTCATTCCACATCATCACTACAGCACCCTCATTCCACATCATCACGACAGCACCCTCATTCCACATCATCACTACAGCACCCTCATTCCACATCATTACAGCACCCTCATTCCACATCATTACAGCATCCTCATTCCACATCATCACTACAGCACCCTCATTCCACATCATCACTACAGCACCCTCATTCCACATCACGACTACAGCACCCTCATTCCACATCACGACTACAGCACCCTCATTCCACATCACGACTACAGCACCCTCATTCCACATCACGACTACAGCACCCTCATTCCACATCACCACGACAGCACCCTCATTCCACATCACCACGACAGCACCCTCATTCCACATCATTACAGCACCTTCATTCCACATCATCACGACAGCACCCTCATTCCACATCATCACGACAGCACCCTCATTCCACATCATCACTACAGCACCCTCATTCCACATCACCACGACAGCACCCTCATTCCACATCATCACTACAACACCCTCATTCCACATCACCACAACAGTATCCTCATTCCACATCACCACTACAGTATCCTCATTCCACATCACCACTACAGTATCCTCATTCCACATCACCACTGCAGTATCCTCATTCCACATCACCACGACAGTATCCTCATTTCACATCACCACTACAGCACCCTCATTCCACATCACCATGACAGTACCCTCATTCCACATCACCACGACAGTACCCTCATTCCACATCACCACCACAGCACCCTCATCCCACATCACCACTTCAGCATCCTCATTCCACATCACCACTGCAGCACCCTCATTCCACATCACCACTGCAGCACCCTCATTCCACATCACCACCACAGCACCCTCATCCCACATCACCACTTCAGCACCCTCATTCCACATCACCACTGCAGCACCCTCATTCCACATCACCACCACAGCACCCTCATTCCACATCACCACTGCAGCACCCTCATTCCACATCACATTTTGTCCAAACTGAATATGCATTAATCCTTAACACTCCTGACTCCTTTCAAAATATTTACCATTATCTGGGGACCTCCTCGAATTTGGGAGTGAACAGAGATTTGTATTACATCTCGAGTACAAAAGGTTTGGAGGTCCCCATCCCAACCACCGAATGACCATTCTTAAGTTTTCCAGTTGGTGCATTAAGTTGGGGCCGCTGCTTGAAGGACCCCCCAATGTCAGTTTAAATTACATATTTGAGTGCATCGATCAATCTGGTGCCAAGAGTTTCATTTTGGTGCTGCGATTACAGATGTGTCATTCTAAAGTGACGAATTTGGTGCAAACCCCATTTAAGAACGGCCGAAGGAGGGCGCTATTTTTAGCACATTTGAAAGACATCTCAAGTACATCAATTAAACTTTGTGGAAATATTATTTGGACCTTCCTGATGAAGGATCAGTAGTTCTTAAGTGAACCTTTTGGTGCAAAACCCATGTAAGAAGAAACAATGTATGGAGCTAAGGATAGTGCAAACACCAGCCTGAATGAGTGTAGGTACGAGAAGTTCATGAAGAGATACGGATCAAAGGGAAATGGAAAAAAAAAACCTACCAGCCAATTTGAGGGGGATGGTTGCAATTGGACTACCACCTTGCGAAGATGAGCTCAATACTCACATTAAGTGTGCTTCCTTTGTTGCCAACATGTGGGCAAGAACAGATCAAAATCATATGGAGCAGCATCCAACTGAAGAAAATGGCTGGCAGTTAGTTGATGACCGTCACAAACCGGTTTGGTTTGAAGGGGAACAACTTCCCAAAAGCCTTATCCCAGAGACAGAGGAATGAGAAGCAATGAACAAGGAAGAGGATGATGACTTGGAAATTGCATCTTCAGATGAAGATGACAGTTCTGATAAGGATGACTAGAATCTTGTAACAGACAGGCAGGCTGAACCCATAATTATACCAACACTAATAAATACTAGTGAACTCATGATTATAGACATATTCACAGTATAGGAATCGAACTTTTGCCTCACAGTATGTGTGTGACTCATCAGCAGTTTTGATGTCTTGTCTTGTAAGTTTTAGCGATAGATTGATATCATTTTAAAATTTAGCATGATGTGGATATGGATATCAAAAGGTCGTCATAGTTGACACATGACAAAAGTTTGGTTTCCAAAGAGCATATCCACTTGAATAAATAGGCATGTTCGTGTCCTGTTGCAACATATAATTAAATACAAATGTTTTACCACAATAGCCACTTCGTGGATGCCCTCTTGCCAAAAACGTGAAACATTAGACGAGAAAAACTGTTTAAATTTTCGTGATTCATGATGCTTGTTCCATATGCACTGAATGTGTTGGAAAAATGCCAGGTCCAATTACTTTTACTGATCACTGATGCTCCTTTTATGTATCGACGCCTGATCGGCATGTCACACTTGATTTTATCATGAAAATATACATGGTTGATAGAAAAGTTAAATTGACAGTTTCTTTGTTCTTCTATTATATCAGTCAAATTTTAAGGCATTCTATATGTTTTAAATCTTTCATATCTTAAAAGTATACATGTTCTTATCATGTTACCAGAGAACATAAATAGGAGTTCAACCATAATTTTCTTTAAGTTCAGAATGTAATGCAAAATTTGATACCTGATACAATTTTACACATTTTATTGGTTTAATTACAAGGAACATTATAAATATTCGATATGAAATGATCTTTGTTTCACCATGACCTGCTCTCTATTGATGTTAATTTCCCAGAAACAGGTATTTGCCTGTGACCCCTTCTTAAATGGGGTTTGTTCCAAAAGAGTCACTTTAGAACTACTGATCCTTCATTAGGAAGGTCCAAGTAATATTTCAACACAGTTTCATTGATGTACTTGAGATGTGATTTTAATGTGAAAGTAGCCCCTTGAGGCCATCCTTAAATGCGTTTTGCACCAAATTAGTCACTTAAGAATTGCAGATCTGTAATCACAGCACCAAAATGAAACTTTTGGCATCAGTTTGATCGATGTACTCAAAAATGAAATTTAAACTGACTTTAGGGGTTACTTCAAGCAGTGCCCCCTATTTAATGCACCAATTGGAAAACTTAAGATGTGTCATTCGGAGGTCCCCATTCCACCATCTGATGAGTTCAGCTCTCAAACCCTTTGTACTCGAGATGTAATACAAATCTCTGTTAGCTCCCAGATTACTCCCGCTGGCAATGCCGGGTCCTCCTCCGGCTCCTTCCCCTCCCTAATCCCACCCTCCTCCGCCTCCTCCCAGACTCCTACTCCACCCCTTCCCTCCTCCCACTCCCCCTCCATCCGGACTCCCACTCCACCTCTTCCCCTCCTTCGTCTCATTGCGCCCCTTCCCTTCACTTTGGAGTCCTACTCCACCCCTTCCCCTCCCTTCGGAGTCCCACTCCCCTTTCCTCTGCCTCCTCTGATCAGTAAAGGTTGCCTTTGTTGCTTCTCACTGTCTGGTGACATGTCTGGTGCAACAATGCAAGTTATCTCCGCAGCTGACTTGTAATACCCTGTCATCAGCACCAGGTGGTACTATACGATAAACATTTACCTCGAGAATTTTCATCAAGCTTCACTCCCGAACCCTCACAACTACAGATGAAATCAAGTAGCGCATTTTCACCACGAGGTCGAACTTGGTCCATGTGCCACCATTGGTGGAAATTGGCCCAGTAGTTTTGGAGGGATTGGTGTGACACACAGAAAGACAGACACAGACACACAGAAAATGACATTTATTTATTCGAAGAAGAATAATATCAGCTTGAAAATGTATTTCAACCTTTGTATCTCCTTTAGAAACGGTACACCTGTTTTACTTCCACACCACAATACAAAAGTATTCACTGCAACCAGTAATGCCACGTGTGGATGAATGATGAATGATGTGGAAACAATTTTTCCTAATGTACATGGTTATTAATAATTATTAATATAATTGGAGAAACCAATTATAATTGGAGAGATCAAACGAAACACTTATCATTGAAGGAGGTCACGTGTCAGGAATACCTGGAAAACACATGTACAAATTAACATTAACTCGTTACCTCTGTTTGCGACAAACAAACAGACAAACAAAATCGACTCACCAATATACTTGAAAAATCTTCGATTTTGCAAGTCACAAACAGGTCACAATTTTAACAAGATCTTCACGAAACTTCACCACATAGTAGAGTTTGTCAAAAGGAACAAGCTTATTGTTTTTGGGGTCAAAAGGACAACATAGGCCAAAGGTCAACAACTTCGATGGTATTTCTAAAATCCTCAATTTTCATCCGATTGAATTGAAATTTGAAGAGGATTTGCATATTTGGTCATTGAATTCAACTAGCCAATTGTTTTTGAGGTCAACATCAACCAAAAGGTCAACATAGGCCCCAGGTCAACAACTAAGGTTGTATTACTAAAGTCCTCTATTTTCATCCGATTGACTTGAAATTTGAAAAAGATTTGCATATTGTGTCACTGGATTGGGAACACTACTATTTTTGAGGTCAAAGCTCAAAGGTCAACTCAAGGTCAAACTTTTAACATTAAATTTCATCTGAAAAAAATCATCAATTTTCACATGATTAACCTGAAAATTAAGCAGCAATTGCATTGTGCAACATTCAATCTGGAAACCAACTATTTTTGAGGTCAACATGTCAAAGTTCTGGACTTCCGATGGACTTCCGGGTCTGGGTTTGGAGCGACGGTAGGTCTCTTTTAGGGCTCTGCTGACTTTCTCAAAGTTAAGTTTCCGGTTGTTATATGTCCCGTTTTTACTGTTTATTTTCTCACCTACATGTTACTGTGTGTTCCTAGTCCGGTTTTGTTTCAAAAAGTCGTGCTATTTCGTGAGTTTTCGCTCGACCTTGTCTTATCGGGCTCCTTGAGGCCTACCCATCCTTCCCCTCTAGGTGTATGATCATTTTTATTTGTATCCTCTCCCTTTTACCTTCAATTCCTATTTTTCCCACTTTTCCAACACCCCAATACCTCCCAAAAAAACATTGTTTCTTGTCTTAAATTAAAAAAATTAAAATAAAAAACCACCTTTCTCCCTGCATATCCACGAGTCCTGATTCTTCTTCTTCTTTTTCTTCCTCCTTCTGTCAGCACACCACCTTTATTCCACTTGAGCTGACCCACTCTCACCATTACCTTCACCATTTCTTCTTACAACCTTCCATTACCGAATCTACCTATTCTTCAAAGATACATCAAAAATTAATAATCTTCCTTGTATCCTTTCGATCTATCCACCTCCTGTAACCACGTCTCTCGACTCTTCCTGATACTTTTAATCGACCCAGCAGCTTTACTCCGCGTTTACAGTTCCAAATTCACCATACACCTCCACGATTTTACTTCAACCTTCCCTTATCCGAATGTTACGCAATCCTTATTTAAAATAAATAAATTCACTTTTGACGATACAATTCCCGTAGCCACGTGCTTCTCTCGTAACCACGTGATCTGTTTCCACCCCTTGCGTTTACCAATCCAAATTCACCATTCACCTCACAATTTTTTATACAACCTCTCCATTACCTAATCTGCTGAAAACTCTCTCAAACAATGATACTACTACTACTAATAAAAACTATCTCTTATAATGCTTCATCTTCCTCTTTCACACGTGTGGTTCTCATTACTGTATCATAATTCACGACTCTTTCTATTTCAACAGACTGCTCTCAATTCGACCTTTCCTTCATACCTTGTCGAAAAAAGTGTTACAGTGTTTCTTCTCTCTACTCTCTTAATTCACCTTTATTGTATCCATCAAGAAATGTCTTTAATCACATCTCTGACCCAAAAAATTTTAAAACACCCAGTTTGCTATGAGTGTTCGCTTTCCGTCAACCATTCTTTTTTCCAACTTCAGTGCCAACTCACCCCTCTGACCCCTCCCTCTCAAAGCAACCATCACACTCTTCTCCCTCCCAGCCTCCCTCTCACCTTTCTCCCTCAACTCTCCCCACTCACCCTTCTCCCACCAATCACCTCCCTCACTCACCCTTCTCAAAGTTGCCCCCTCTCATCCACAAAGATGCCCCCTTCCCCTGCCCCTCACCGCCATCTCATCACTCCATCTCCTCAAATCCTCAACTGCCATCTGTCCCCTCTCTTGCCACCCCCCCTCTCCCACAGCACCACAGAGCCTTTTCTCCTCCTCATCCAGCCCCCTCCCCAAGCTATTCTGCAATGCCCCTCACTCTTTCAACAACTCTCTGACCTCAACCCCCCTCCTCCCTTGTCCTACCCTCCCCATCCCTGACCATCCCCTGCACCCAAAGCCTCCTCCCTTCCCTCTTCATTAAGAGTGTGCACCTCAAATATCGAGGGCTTTGGCTCAAAACTTACAGATCTTTCCACACAGGTTGCCACTGACAAACCAGGCATAATCTGCCTAACAGTAACTTTCCTCCATCAAGACATCTCTGACTCCTGAGTATCTCTCCCTGGTTACTCCCTCCTTCAGAATGACAGACCTGAGCCTCGTCCTAGTGGAGGAGTTGCTTTCATCAAAGACTATTCCTCACTCTTCATGCACTGCCCTCACTCCCTCACACCCCGAGGAATATCTCTGGCTATGGCGTCCCTCCACTCCCACCTCATGTTTATATGTGTACTGTACCGTACACCAAACAGTGATGACTCCATTTACATCTCACGATCAGAAAACATGGACCAACTTCTATCTTCTCATCCAAACTCTCTCTTCCTCATATGTGGTGACTTCAATCATCATCATGCCAGTTGGCTATGTGTGGGTACCTCTCTCACCTGTCATGGCACTTCAACAGAAGCTTTCTGCGACTCATTAGAACTGACTCAATCGGTCAATTTTCCAACCCGGATCTAAACCAATGGTACTCCATCTCCTCTGGATCTGATTTTGACAAACTTCCCTGAAAGTATCTGCTATTCTTCCTGCGCTCCAATCGGTTCTTCTGACCACATGCTTGTCAAAGTGGACATCTCTCTGGCTGTTATCAGAGAACCACCTCACCGCCGTCGAGTCTGGCATTTTACTCAAGCCGACTGGCAGGGTCTCCAAGCAGCCATCAAACTTATAGACTGGTCTCCTATCACTACTTCCTCCAACATCACCTCCTCCTGGGAATTCTTTCAAAGAAACTTGCTCTCACTCATGCACAGATTTATCCCCTCTTGTCATCAGTTGTCCTACCCTTCCTCCCGCCCATAGTACACTGAAGCTTGTTGTCCTGAAACAACTCGCCTTTGCCTCATGGAAAGCAAACCCAACTGAGGGTAATCTCAGTTCCTTCCATAAAGTTTGGAATAAGTGTGTATGTACGCTCAGGAGAGCCAGAAAACAGCATCTTTCTAAGCTCAAGTCTGAACTTTCAAACCTCTCTCCCTCCTCCAAATCCTGGTGGCGTCTAATCAAATCTGTTTCTGGTGTATGTTCCCCTTCCATCCCTTCCCTTACCTCAAATGGCCACACTGCTGAAACCGCACATGAAAAGGCTGAATACTGAAACTCAGTGTTTGCATCGAAATCTTGTGTCCAAAACCCATCGCTTTCTGAACCCACCTTACCCAGTCACACCCAACTGTCCCTGGACTCTGTGTTCTTTTCTCCTGACAAGGTGGAGAGCTTGCTGTCCAACCTCGACTCAGATTCTGCAAGCAGTCCAGACGGAATCAGCCCAAGTGTTCTAAAAACATGCTCCTCTGCTCTTGCTCACCCTCTCTCTGTTCTATTCACACACTCATTTGCTAAAGGTCATCTGCCATCTGAGTGGAAATCAGCAAACATTACTGCCCTCCATAAAAAGGTGGAAAGACAGCTCGCTGCAACTAGAGACCAATCAGCCTTCTCCCAATCATCAGCAAGGTTAAGGAATAAATCATTGTTTCAGTCAATAAATCCTTCCTCTTCACCAATGGCTTGATTTCTGATCATCAATTTGGAGTCAGACCAGGTCACTCAACCCGGGATATGCTGCTTCTGCTCTCCCAACAATAGATGGAGGTCCTCACTGCCGGACGTGAAATCAGAGCCATATCCTTAGACATATCGCGTGCTTTTGCCAGTCTGGCACCCTGCCCTGCTCACCAAACTCTCTTCCTGTGGTATCCAAGGCCATCTCCACTCATGGCTCACAGACTTCCCCTCCTGTTGAAGTCATCCTGTGACCCTAAATCCCCTCTTCTCATCCCCTCTTCCTGTCCAGGCTGGTGTTCCTCAAGGCAGTGTTCTGGGCCATGTTCTTTTTCTGCTTTACATTAATGATCCATTCGACTCTCTGGAAAATCCTCTTTATCTCTTTGTTGAAGACTCCACCCTCTGCCATACCATCTGTCATCCCTCAGATCAGCAAGCAGCAGCCTCCTCGCTCTCTGCAGATCTGGGTAAAATCACAAACTGGTCCAACACGTGGAACATGTCTTTCCATCCTGACAAATGTCACAATCTCACCATGTCTCTCTAAAAGGACCGTCTGGAACCCCCCCCCCCTCATCTACTTTCTCAACAATCTTCTTGAAGAAGTCCTTTCATTCAAGCTTCTGGGTCTCACTATCTGCCATGATCTTTCCAGCGAAAGCCACATTTCGAAGCTGGCCTCCAAACCCAGTTGCCGACTAGGCATCCTCTATCATGCAGTCATTCCTTGGAACACCTGAACTCCTGACCACATACAAAGCTTTCATCCACAGCCTGATGGATTACTGCTCTCCCCTCTGAACTGGTGCTCTTGCCTCTCATCTTTCTCAGGTTCAAGCTGTGGAAACCAAGGCATTTTGGATCATTGGTATCTCCTGCGATGAGGCTGAGTCTCTGGGTATCTCACTCTCTCACCGCAGGCAAGTCGGTAGTCGGTAGTCTCTCTATCTTCTACCATCTCCTCTCTGGTCTCATCCCCTACATTTCTGCCTGTGATCTGTCCCTGCTACCCCCTCCCCATATTTCCCCAGGGCACTCAAGGTCCGCCAGTAACCCCCTTTTGGTAAAACTACCACCAAGATGAAGAATCACTGCTCACCTTCACACTTTCATTCCTCTTTCTTCCCACCTTTGGAGCAAACTCCCACACTCTCTTCAATCACACTCTTCCCTCCAGGTCTTGAAGACAGCTGTTCACCACCACCTCTTATCTTCCCCCATCCAAAACCTCGATCTTTTCTACCCCTGTTAATCCACCCCAAACACACCTTCTTCAAATTCACTGCTTTCCTTCATGAAAGTCCCTGTCATGATCATCTTGTGGTATTTTTTCTTCCTCCTTCTGCCAGCAGAAGACCCTGACCCTACCCCGAGTAGATGATAAATGGGGTTTCTGGGACGCCCATTCAAATGAATGGGTAAAAAGGAAAAAAACTTTCTGACTCAAGCCCCAAAAGCCCAAAATAGGAGAGCGATTTTCTCCCCACCTATCCCCTCCCCTCCCATTTAAGTAAATGTAAAATTGAGACCGATTTTCTCCCCACCTATCTCCTCCCCTCCCATTCAAGTAAATGCAAAATTGAGACTGATTTTCTCCCCACCTATCCCCTCCCCCTCCCATACAAGCAAATGTAAAATTTAGACTATGAAAGATTGAGACTTACTGATTAAAGTACTTCTTCCCTTTTATATTTTCATTCCACTCAAAGAGCGAACCAACGAATATATGCCCATGTTCTACTATAGGGAAAAACTTCATTTTCTTATAACATTCATTTCCATCGAGTATATTCACAAAGAATAACTTTGAACTTAGTTCTTGGTTTAAGTGTCTTTGTTGAGCAGAAATGAAATGATAAACTTCTCTTAATGCCCTTATTTGACCACCTCCTGAGCCACATATCATTTTGAGATTGTAGTAAATTATTTTTCCATTGTTCAATTGATAACCATCAAAGTTTTCAGTCCATTCAAGGATATTAATTTTTTTTCTTTACAGCCTCCAATTTATTTGTACTTAAATTTATCCGCTTATTTGTTTTATCTACTTTTACCCCGGTTATTTCTTCAATAGGACTTATTTGATATTTCTCACATTTTTTATGTTTCTAATTTAAATACCAAGGCTGATTACATCTCCACTCTTTGGTTTGGTTATTGCTTGGTTCGATCATTTATAAATCAGTAAAAAGACGGCGGAAGCCTGTTAAAATTCCCAACCCAATATCTTAACACAGTGGTTTTCAAACTTTTTTTAGTGGAAACCCAATTTCAGAACCTCTCTACATCGCGCGACCCAAAATATTCAAAACCCAATTCATAATATATAAGATAAGATTTCATATGACACAATAAAATTTACTGTTTACTTTATTCACCATCGTCATGTTTTCATAGAAGAGTAAACGGAGAATAGCCGACAGTATCCAAATAGTACAGTTGAATGTTTCAGAAGTTTAGTCCGAATGACATTTAGATATATCAGTGAGAAGGATGAGCCTGTTTTTCAGAAACCAACTTCCCTATTCGTGGAGAAGTAGATGACAATGCCAGGATCATATCATGCCCCATTTCTAGGCGATTTCTGTACTTTGTTTTAATCACCACCATGGTGGAGAACGACTGCTCACAAAAGTATGATAAAGGATATGGTATGAGAACCTTAATGGCGCGCCGTGACAGCGTTGGGTATGACGGCAGCATTTTGCACCAGAATGTCGTCAATGAATTCATCCGTGCAAGAGCCTGCACTCCTGAATCCTGCTGGAGCTGTACAAGCTCTTCCTGTGCTGTATCATCTTCATCAGCAATCAAGTCCAGTGGAGCCGTGAAAGGGTCTCGAACCACAGAAAAGGACTGCACATCCAGCTCAGGCAAATAGTGCTCGAACTGTTCAATGAGCGACCGAAGGTGACGTGCTATCTCCACAGAAAGACTGTCGAGCTCAGTATCATCATACTGGCAGGTCGTTAGATGCTCCACCAGACGGGGGAAAAGGCTGAAGCGCTTAACAGCTGCTTTGTCTGCCAGTAATTTTAGAGTCGCCAGAAATCCACTCATTTTGTCCTGAAAAATCATGAGGTTGGCGTCTTTGCCTTGGAGGGAGCGGTTGAGGACATTGAGATGTTCAAAGATGTCAACGAGATAGCACAGTTCTGACAGCCAAGAGTCCGACTCAAGCAACGCTACCCATGCTGTTTTCCCTTGTGTGCGTAGGAACTCCTTCAGTTCATCTTTGAGCTCGTAAACACGCAGAAGAAGGTTTCCTCAAGATAACCATCTGACTTGAGTGTAGAATAGTAAATTCTTATGGTCGGCGTCCATCTCCTGGCAGAATAGCCTGAATAACCCCGTGTTGAGGGCGCTCAATTTGATGTGATTCACCATTTTACGACTTCTGAGAGCATGCTCTGCAAGGTTTCTGGCAAAGTACGAGAGGCGAGCGCTTCTCGGTGAATCATGCAGTGTACCATGGAGGTCTGAGGAGCCAACTCAAGCAATTTAGCCTTGAATCCAGAACGCACTCCTAACATTGCTGGCGCGCCGTCTGTTGTAGAACCGAGCAACTTTCCGAAGTCAAGATCATGGTCACGATAAAACTGCTCTACTTTTCCAAAAATGTCCTCACCTTTGGTGGCGGCCTCCAATGGTTTGATGAGCAGAGGCTCATCGACAAAGTTATCAGCCTTGATGAAGCGGACCCAGACGATGAGTTGCGCATACGATGCGATATCAGTGGACTCCTCCAACTGTATAGCGTGCCACAGCGATTCCTTGATCTTCTGTACGACCTGAGCCGTTCCGTCCAGACTCATATCTTCAATTCTGCATTGGATGGTGTTGTCAGAGAGGGGTATAACTGCCAGTTTCTTCGCCGCTTCCTCTCCAAACAGAGATACCATGTCCTTTGCACATGGCAGCACGAGTTCTTCCGCAATGGAGTGAGGCTTTTTAGTCTTGGCAACATGGAGCGACACTCGATACGAGGTCTCTAATGCCCGAGAATTGGTCTGATGGCATGTACCCTCTCTGTCAAGACGCGTATTCTTGAGTGCAAGAAGTTTCCTCTCAAAGAACGCTCTCTCCTTACCCTGATAAGGCGCATGTTTTGTAGTCAAATGCCTCTGCAACTTATTTTGTTTCATAGACTCCGTAGAAAGCACTTCAAAATAAATCACACACCGAGGCCTCTGTGCCCCACTTTTATCCACCATGTAGTAAAATCCAAGGTCCAGAAATTTATCCTGGTAAGAACGTTCTCGAGATTTGCTGGAGGCCGGTGCTGCCATCACAAATAAGGTCTCTAGTCGTACGTGGAGACGTGAATACAGGTACTCGTCGACTTACGACCTATGCGACTTACGACTGTTTGACTTTACGACCACTTTACGACCACTTTTTTGTTTTGTTTTTGTATGTAAAAAAAATTTTTTATTATTTTTTTTTTTGTATGTAAAATATACGTTGTTCGACTTACGACCGATTGGTCAGAACCAATTGCGGTTCGACTACCTGTAGACGACTACCTGTAGAAGTCGACGACTACCTGTAGACGTTAATGATAGAGTCAGAGTCTGAGTCTGAGAGGCCGAGGATTTCCCGCCAAAATGAACCGCCCTTCAGCGAGCCCGCGCATCGGCTGGATCCCATTCCAAGCGTCATGTTGTGCCGGTTCCCATACTTTGAACGAACCGTTTATATTACATTCTGTAAAAGCGAACACCGATCGAAAATAGACAATTTTTTTTTTTCGCTGCAAGCGGACGCCGGCGACCCCACAAAATTTACTCGGCGACCTCACTTGGGGTCGCGACCCTGGGTTTGAAAAACCAAGTCTTAACACTTATACTTATAACCATAAGGGAGACAATTGATTCCATTCTCTAAAATATATCTTTTATCATCAAAAGCTCCTAATGCTTTCTTATTTATCTCTTCTGTATATAATTGATGTTTATAACTTCTTATTGTATTCCTTTTTCTGCACGCTTCCTTCTTTAAGTTTAAACAGTTGTAATAATGTTTAAAGTTTATTGTTTCCTTGATTATATTTTTCTATATTCCCTTTAGCTTATCACACCTTTCAATGTTATTATTATCAATATACATGAAAGCAGAAGACTTTGATCTCAATCCTATAAATTCACTCGTGACCTTCCCACCCAATTTATATTTAAGCTTACCAATAACCTTTCTATTCTTTGATGAAAACAACACATCACCTGACGTTTAATTACTTGTATCATATATATCAATATTATCAATCATATCCTCATATACATCACTTGTCTTAATTTCTAATATAAAACTATCTGTATCCATATATAACAATGACACATTATCCTTATACTTTGATTTTAAATTATTATAGTAATAGTCATACATTAACCACTTTGACAAGTCAAGAATTGATGTTCCTATATAAATAGGTTTATCCATTTTAATACTCTCTTTTTTCAAATGAATAGCACAAAAGTTCTCTGAAAACACCTCCGCTCGCTCAAAACTTGGTCTATTAATTAATTTTGAAGCCTGTTTCCAAGATGTAGCAAGTCTTATGTTTTGTCGATTCCTAACATTTTCCATAGTCTTTCCAAATACAGCATTATTCATTAATTTATAAAAGTTCTTCTCAAAATCTGTTTTTGCTTCTTTTCTCCTTTTTGTATTAAAATCAATATACTTCTTGAACCAATGACTTTGTTCAAATTTCAAAATCCTCTGAATTTTCCTCACTCTCAACACAGCAGATAAATATTGTCTCAAGTTCCTTTGATGCAAAACATAACTTTCTTTATCTTTTAATGTAGTAAGTAGTTTTCTGGAGATTTACCTTTTATATTCAATGACTGTTGGTAATCACTTAACCATTCTTTTCTTGGACTTTCTTTATCAGGGGCATAAGGTTGGTCTTTATGTTTGTTATGAAGTTCTTCTGGATATTTTAAATCAACCTCAAAATAATATCCAACTTCAGCTTCATCGAATTATTTTTGAGAGGAGACAACAATGTCTTGTAAAACTTTTTCATAATGTTTTTCTTGAACCCATTTAAGTTTTCCATAAGGTAAAGATTGAGACATAGCCCACCCATACAAATTGTTAGCACCATAATACATCAGGTAAGAGTTGTCCTCATTCTTATTATAATCAGGAAGATATTTGTTATTTGCTTTGGCATAATCTTGGAACATACTTGAGATATTCCTCCTCTTTTAGCCTTCTCTATCATTAAAAGCCTATCTCTATCACTGATTAATTCCAAATTCTGTTTTGCCATTTTTAACATAGCACTCCAAGCCAAACCCGTGGCTGTGTAATAGTGAACGGGGTCTAATCCATAAGAATTTTTATCATGACAGACTGTTCTAAAAGTTTCAAACACATCAGCCAATAACAATACATCAGTTTTAAGATATAAATCATGATATTCTCCAAGATTCTTTATATTAAACTTCTCCAAAACCTTTTTAGCTTGTGTATAATCTCTATCGGAAATATGAGTTTTATTGAACTTGCTATAGAAACTTTCCCTTGAAGGAAGTTGGGTTTCTTTAAACTTCTCAAATAAATCCATGTAGTCATACGGATATATTCCCTTTTGTGATGAGAGATCAATCTCTTCTTGATTTGAGAAATGTGATTTAAGATTCGGCAAGTTTTTAATATTTGATGCTAAGTTAGATAATGGACTTGCCATAAACTTGTATGTGTCAAGAAATCTGATATGGGTTATGGGAGATGTTTGAATTGTTTTTGTGAATGAGATGTATTTTTGATCTGTGTTCGGAATGTCAGAAATAGCTCCAGATGTCTTTGAAAGTTCATTTATAAATAGATGTGTGTCATAGTGAGCATTGTGAAAAAAGACAGGAATAAAGTTTGGGGGCTTGTAATTAAGATTACAACGGAATGAGCTGGACCTCTATATTTTCCAGAAAGATGAAAATGATCCTGAACTTTGACCTCTCCCTCAATTTTCTCCTCACAAATATGACAGATACTGTTCTTTCTAAATTCCTTTTTCTCTCGCTTTGTTAATGACATTGGTTTATAGGTTTTATCCATTATTTCTCTGAGTCGTATACAGTCTTTTTCCAATCGTATTACAAACTCCTCTTTGGCATCTTCTCCTCTATAAAGTTCTAACTTTTATTCATCACCAACAGATGATTTGATATAATAACAGAAACCACAAGGAGTACATTTTTGACATTTATTTGTGTATGATTTATTTGGATTTGGAGAAACAGTATATATCTTTTCAAGGATACTTTGAAAATCACTTCCGGAAAATCATTGACTTCCGGTTCCGGTTTTAGAGCAGCGAGAGGTCTCCTTTGGGGCTCCCTGCTGACGTTCTCAAAGCTAAGTTTCCGGTTGTTATTTGTCCCGTTTTAACTGTTTAATTTTCTCACCTACATGTTACTGTGTGTTGCTAGTTCGGTTTTGTTTCAAAAATCGTGCTATTTTGTGAGTATTTTTGTCGACGTTCTTACCTGTGCTTGAGGCCTAGGCCTAGGCTTGAGGCCTACCGGTTCCACTCGGTATTCGATCGTTTTTTTTTTTGTTTGTTTGTTTTTTCTCCCCATTACCTTCAATTTCTATCCTCCCCATTACCTTCAATTTTGATCCTCCCCACTTTCCAAACATCCCCCATTCTCCCAACTAATCTCTTTCTTATCTCAACCAAAAAAAAAAAAAAAAAAAAAAATACCCTACAACAACAACAACACACTCACCTTCTCCCGATTTGCTTCTTCTTCTTCCTCTTAACTTCCTCCTCGTCTTCTTCCTCGATTTTTTTTTTTTTTTTTTACACTTCCATGACCTAATCTGTTGAACTCTCTCATATATTAATATTAACAACAACAAAAAAAAAATAAAAAAAAAAAAAAAATATATATATATATATATATATATATATATATATATATATATATATATATATATATATATATATATACCCAACAACAACAACACGCTCACCTTCTCCCGATTCTGCTTCTTCTTCCTACTCTTAACTTCCTCCTCGTCTTCTTCCTCGATTTTTTTTTTTTTTTTTTACACTTCCATGACCTAATCTGTTGAACTCTCTCATAGATTATTTTTAACTACAAAAACGATCTTATAATGCTTCATCTTCCTCTCTCACACATGTGGTACTCTTTACTGTTTCACAATGCACTACTCTTCTGCTATTTTAACAGACTGCTCTCATTTCGACCTTTCCTTCATTCCTTGCCTAAAAAATCCAACTATTACAGCACTTCTTCTCTCCATGCTCTGAATTCGCCTTCATTGCATCCATCAAGAATTGTGTTAAATCGCATCTCTGACCTAAAACTTTTAAAAACCACAGTTTGCCATGAATGCTCGCTTTCCATCAAACATTCTTTTTTTCCAACTTCAGTGCCAACTCACCCCCCTCACCCCTCACTCTCACTCTCAAAGCAACCATCCCACTCTTCTCCCTCCAAGCCTCCCTCTCACCTCTCTCAAAAATTCCCCCTCACCTTTCTCCCACCTTTCATCCCCCTCACTCTTCCTTCTCAAAGTTGCCCCCCCTCTCATCCACCAACCTGCCTCCCTCCACTGCCCTCTCACCTCCTCAAATCCTCAACTGCCTTCTTCCTTGTCTCTTTTCCCCCCTCTCCCCCCGGCCCACAAAGCCTTTCCTCCCCCCCTTTCCGCCCCCTCCCCTCGCTGTTCTGCAATACCCCACACTCCTTCAGCAACCCTCCTTACCTGCCCCCTCGTCCCTTGTCCTACCCTCCCCCTCCCCTCCACCTCCTGCACCCAAAGCCTCCTCCCCTTCCTCTTCATTAAAAGTGTGGACCTCAAATATCCGGGGCCTTCGCTCAAACCTTTCAGATCTTTCCATACAGGTTGCCACTGACAAACCAGACATTATCTGCCTAACAGAAACTTTCCTCTCCCAAGACGT
Source organism: Eptatretus burgeri (assembly GCF_056783735.1). Taxonomy (NCBI): domain Eukaryota; kingdom Metazoa; phylum Chordata; class Myxini; order Myxiniformes; family Myxinidae; genus Eptatretus; species Eptatretus burgeri. Next base: position 160,152,614 of record NC_140962.1, read on the forward strand.
GTCTGACTCCCAAGTATCTCTCCCTGGCTACTCCCTCTTACGGTATGACAGACCTGAGCCTCGTCCTGGTGGAGGTGTTGCTCTCTTCATCAAAGACTCTATTCCTCACTCTCCATGCACTGCTCTCACTCCCCCACACCCCCAGGAATACCTCTGGCTTCGGCTTCCCCTCCACTCCCACCTCATGTTTATATGTGTACTGTACCGTCCACCGAACAGTGATGACTCCATCTACACCTCACTATCCGAAAACATGGACCATCTTCTATCTTCTCATCCAAACTCTCTCTTCCTCTTATGTGGTGACTTAAATTGTCATCACGCCAGTTGGCTAGGTGTGGGTACCTCTCTCACCTGCCATGGCACCTCAGCAAAAGCTTTCTGCGACTCATTGGGACTGACTCAATCGGTCAACTTCCCGACCCGGATCTCAACCAATGGTACTCCATCTCTTCTGGATCTGATTTTGACAAATTTCCCTGACAATATCTGCTGCTCTTCCTTCGCTCCAATTGGTTCTTCTGACCACGTCCTTGTCAAAGTGGACATCTCTCTGGCTGTTATCAGAGAACCACCTCACCACCGTCGAGTCTGGCATTTCACTCAAGCCGACTGGCAGGGTCTCCGAGCAGCCATCAAACTTACAGACTGGTCTCCTATCACTACTTTCTCAAACATCAACTCATCCTGGGAATTCTTTCAAAGAAACCTGCTCTCCCTCATATACAGATTTATCCCCTCTCGTGTTCAGTTGTCTTACCCTTCCTCCCGCCCTTGGTTTACTGAAGCTTGTGGCGAGGCAGTTGTCCTGAAACAACTTGCCTTTGCCTCATGGAAAGCAAACCCAACTGAGGGCAATCTCAGTTCTTTCCACAAAGCTCGGAACAAGTGTGTATCTACCCTCAGGAGAGCCAGAAAACAACATCTTTCTCATCTCAAGTCTGAACTCTCAAACCTCTCTCCCTCCTCAAAATCCTGGTGGCGTTTAATCAAATCTGTTTCTGGTGTATGTTCCCCCTCCATCCCCTCCCTTACCTCAAATGGCCGCACTGCTGATTCCACACGTGATAAAGCTGAATGTCTAAACTCGGTGTTTGCAGCTAAATCTTGTGTCCTAAACCCATCTCTATCTCTACCCACTTTACCCAGTCGCACCCAACTGTCCCTGGACTCTGTATCCTTTTCTCCTGACAAGGTCGAGAGCTTGCTTTCAAACCTCGAGTCAGATTCTGCAACCGGTCCAGACGGCATCAGCCCACGTGTCCTCAAAGCCTGCTCTTCTGCTCTTGCTCACCCTCTCTCTGTTCTATTCACCCTCTCATTTGCCCAAGGTCATCTGCCATCTGCTTGGAAATTTGCTAACATCACTGCCCTGCATAAAAAAGGTGCAAAAACAGATCCCTGTAACTACAGACCAATCAGCCTTCTCCCAATCATCAGCAAGGTGATGGAATCCATCATCGCCTCAGATATGAAATCCTTCCTCTTCTCCAATGGCTTGATTTCCAATCATCAATTTGGTTTCAGACCAGGTCACTCTACCCTGGATATGCTGCTTCTGCTCTCCCATCAATGGATGGAGGTCCTCAATGCCAGACAGGAAATCCGAGCCGTATCCCTGGACATATCACATGCTTTTGACACAGTCTGGCACCCTGCCCTACTCACCAAACTCTCTTCCCATGGTATTCAAGGCCATCTCCACTCATGGCTCGCAGACTTCCTCTCCTGTCGCAGTCAACGTGTGGCCCTAAATGGAGTTCTTTCATCCCCTCTTCCTGTGCAGGCTGGAGTTCCTCAAGGTAGCGTTCTGGGCCCTGTTCTTTTTCTGGTTTTCATCAATGATCTCTCGGACTCTCTGGAAAATCCTCTATTTCTCTTTGCCGACGATTCCACCCTCTGCCGTACCATCTGTCATCCCTCAGACCGGCAAGCAGCAGCTTCTTCACTCACTGCAGATCTGGATATAATCACAAACTGGTCCAACACGTGGAACATGTCTTTCAATCCAGACAAATCTCACACTCTCACTATGTCTCTTCGAAAGGACCATTTACAAAACCCCCCCATCCACTTTCTCAACAATCCTCTGGAAGAAGTCTTTTCTTTCAAGCTTCTAGGTCTCACTATCTGCCATGACCTTTCCTGGGAAAGTCACATTTCCAACCTCTCCTCAAAAGCCAGTCGCCGACTGGGAATCCTCCGTCGTGCTTAGTCCTTCCTCGGCCCTCTTGAGCTCCTGACCACTTACAAAGCTTTTGTCCGTAGCCTGATGGAGTACTGCTCTCCCCTCTGGGCTGGTGCTCCTGCCTCCCACCTTTCTCGGCTTCACGCTGTCGAAACCAGGGCATTTAAGATCATCGGCATCTCCCGCAATGAAGCTGAGTCTTTGGGCCTCTCACTCAATCACCGCAGGTTGGTCGGTGGTCTTTCTGTCTTCTACCGACTCCTCTCCAGCCTTGCCCCCCTGCTCTCTCTGCGATTTGTCCCCACCACATTTCCACAGGGCGCTCAAGGTCCGCCAACAACCCCCTTCTGGTAAAACTACCAAAATCACGAATCACTGCTCATCTTCACTCTTTCATTCCTCTTTTTTCCCGCCTTTGGAATAAACTTCCTCACTCTATTCTTTCCCATTCTTCCCTCCAGGCTTTCAAAACAGCTGTTCACCACCACCTCTTATCTTCCCCCATCCAAATCCTCGATCTTTTCTACCCCCGATAATCCACCCAAGCCCACTTCCTTCATTTCTCCTGCTTTCCTTCCTGAAAGTCCCTGAAATGTCCATCTTCTCTTCGCCATGTTCCCCGTCCCATCCCCATCCCTCTCCCTTCCACAGTTCACCTAATGTGTCTGTTCCCCACTGTTTTGTCCCTTCCACTCCTGCCCCTCTTGTCTCATGCCTCCTTGCTGTGAGTTGTGTGTTAGCTCTCATACGAGCCTCGACCAAGGTATACAAAAAAAATAAAAATAAAAAAATCAGCATATATCACAAACGGATGTTTTATAGATTTGTTAAAATCTTTGAATGATACGTTTGAACCTGCTTTTCGTAAATTGATTACGGTTGATTTACGTACGATTTACGATATTTTGAATGTTGATTTAATCGTTCTTTTGTGTGAAAGGAGTTGAGACATCTCTTGCAAGGATACGTTTTACATTTTCTCTTGTATAGTAAAGTTGTGATTTGGTTGATCTTGAGAAATTTTTGATGAAAGCATAATGTGATTTTTCCTTTGAAGTAAAGTAGAGAAGGTCAATGTGTGTTTCATCATTTTTATAGTTGTTTGAAAATTTTAATATCTGAACTTTGTATCCGCTAATCCATATACATTAACAGATAGATTATTCATTTTCTCAAATTTAGGAATATCTCTCAATGACATTGGAAACTTTAAATCTTTAACACTTAATGTATTCTTGTATTTCTTATAATGTTCAACCCTTTCAGGTTTCCATTGTGGAGGATATAAGTGAGCAAGAACAGACCATAGAAAACATTTATTATCTTTGTTTTGAATGTTAACAACCGCTTTCTTAAGTTTTATCTCTTTTGGTAAATCAATATAACAAGAAGCTTGAAGAGGATATGATTTTATGATGTGTATATCTAAAAAGATTATTTTTGTAATAGCAAATCCACTACATACAACAGTGTTATCAACATCTTGTTCTTGTCTCTGGAGTTCATCGTAAACATCACATCTTACAAAATCTTGAAATGATGAGATGAAGTGAGGGTCTGTACTCATATAGGGAGTAGTTTCATCACCTTATCTTACCATATTCAATTTTACTCCCATATAAAACTTAAAAGTTTTCATTTCACTTAATGTGTTTTTAATTATAGTTTCAATACTTTGTTTAACCATATCAACAGTTTCCATGATTGAAGATGGTCCAGGGTCTTGAAAGCAAAACAATCTTATTTTATATGTCCTTTAAATGCCCTATCAGTATTTTCAATGGAGAATTTAGTGGCACCTTCCCTTTCTTCATTGTTCTTGTGCTTGCGTGATTGAAGGTGTTTATTTAAAAAAAATTTTTTTAAGAATATCATTATCACATCTATAGCAATGTTTTGTTTCTTGGTCAAGTGGAGATATTTGTCTGAAAAGATTGAATGTGTGTTTGTTGGTTTGAAGGTGTTTTTTGTAACATTTATATTCATGATTACAAACATCGCAGTACATTGTATTCACTATATTTATATAACAAAACTTTGCTTAAAATAAAATTTTCTTGATGAAAATTCCGTTTAATTTATAGGTGAATCTGTGCTTTAAAACCATTAATTTTATCCTCAAACTTTTTTCACGTAATAAATACAATGTATCAAGACACAAAAGACAAGTTTCAATCAATCTCTTCATTTGTAAAAGATACTGAGAAATATGTCGAGGATGTAAAATTGAATAAAGATAAATATAACAACTATTGTATAAAAACAATTATGGCGAATAATACGAGTTCTTCAATTTCCTTCAGTGGAAGGGCTTTTAGTATATCTGGAAGAACATCAATTAAAGTAGCTCTAACAAAAGTTTCTCCTCTCCTTCTGGCAATATATTCAAAACTAGAAAAAGCAATGAAACAAGAAAAAGTATCAAAAAAGAAAAACCTTATGGATGAAGCTTTAGAAAGAAAATTGCCCCCATGTGGGGGTGACGGTCATCTCTATAATGTTTTTTACTATCATAATCGATGAACCGTTGCCAGATATCTCCTAAAGTGACAGACTAGATAGGTTTTGAAAATGGCGACTTTCACAACTTTTGTGACCTCATGACCTTGACCCTGACCTCGAATCCGGGGAAAAATATGTCGTTGGGTATCACTCATCGACCTCAACCCACATACCAAATTTCATCAAGATCGGAAGTAAAAAGTTTTCTTTGTACCGGGAGGTGTTTTTGACCATCTTCCAGGTTACATGGCGGCCAAACGGGACGGAAATTCAAAAATATGTCTGGTTAGATACAAGATAATATTTTTTACTATCATAATCAATGAACATTTGCCGAATATCTTGTAGAATGGCAGACTAGATAGGTTTTGAAAATGGCGATTTCTATTACTTACGTGACCTCGTGACCTTGACCCTGACCTTGAACCCGGACAAAAGTTATATCATTGTGCAACACTCATCGACCTCTACCGACATACTAAGTTTCATCAAGATCGGAAAGAAAAATTGTTGACGGACGGACGGACGGACATTTGATCCGGCTTTATTAGGTCATCTCGGTAGAGATGACCTAAAAAGAGAAGACCATCTGCAATATGCAAGGATAAATTTGTATTTTTTTCAACAACCCTAAAGATGTAAATTCTGATGAAATAAAGGATGTTAATATATCAGGTGAAATGACATTTCGTTCAATAGTAGTCAAGGATCATTTTAAAATTACCTTTTACATAAAAATGTAGTAGTTGAATCTAAGAATGAAAAAAAGTATATAGATATAGATGGTAATGTTTTTTCTACCAATGAAATACGAGTCATTATTCAACTGAAGATTTTGAAGATTAGAGTGATGATAGTATCTCTGTTGGAACAGAAGACAGTTATGATACCGAGAGTTTGTGTTCAAACGATAGTTATGAAAGTAGTTTTATAGATGATTGTGAAAGCACCAATGAAAGTTCCGAAGATGATACCGAAGATGAATTTTATTTGAAGTAAAGTTTTACTTTATAAATATGAATAGTTTACTAGATTTTGAGCCTCTTGAATTTCCTGATTCTCCACATGACAAATTTGAGAATTGTCTTGCGTGTGAAAGAGGGGATTAAACACAGAGTCAAAAACCTTAAAACAATGTATATTCTGTGATTGTCTTCTAATTAATGATAATAAAAAATATAAAAAGGAATATAATTCTTTGAGATTTACACCAAAAATGAATTACTTTACAAGATTGATTCAAGAAATGAATGTTAAGTACAAGGGTGATAATACACCTTTTCTTACAAGAGAAGAGACTGAACAAATGATAACCATGTTTCGTGGATTGATGATTTATATTATTAACGATTTTCATTTTCAGGGAAATATCAACACAATATATTGTATAAATTAAATAATGGATTATCTTGAAATTAAACCTGAACTTAGGATAAAACATAGAGTTTCTAAAAAAGTCAATAAAAAATTAAATTACCCGTTTTCCAAATATGTAAATGAATGATTTTTTTACCCATTTGGGAAAATAAGGTCGGATGAGAAGACCACTTGGTGGGGGAAGCGACGTCGATTCCCATCAGACTCCCCGGAATTGTAGGCCGCCACTCATGGATAATTCCGTGACGCGGCGGGTCACTTAACCGACCGTAAACACCAATAACTCAACCGCGTGACCTAGGGTCCTCCCTTCTATGGAATCGGGTTACCGAATTAACCACACGGTTTAATTACCAGGGAACCACGCCCTCGGTACGCCTTGTCCGAACCGGATCACTCTACCGGATCGGATCACCTTTCCGGATCGGATGCAGCCGAGCGACACTGCCAAGGACGTACCGGCTAGAAGGAACGGACTGTTGGGAATTAAGTCCCGGCTAAACCTGGATTCGAACCATGCTGGACCAATGAGGGAAAAGGCAAAGGCGAGCTGGGAACATTTCTACAACAATTATTTATTTACAGCAAGCGACGAAAAGCATGTGGCACAACAAAGGTGTATTGGGTATGTAACGCAGGGGAAGAGGTGCAACAATTATACAAGCAACTTACCAAAGCAAACACAGTGCAGACTTGACGCAAGATTATTCACAGTAACAACAATAAAAGATTTTCTACAGGCTTACTTAACAGACAGGGGCCAGCACACTCAGACACATACACAGAAAAAGAAGAAACTCCAAATGTGAAGGATTCTTGCAGCCAGGGAGGGAGGGAGGGGGTAGAGGTTGTAGTTTTTGGTACCTGGGTGTTTTGGGGGTGGGATGCTCCATGGTGCGGCGCCCAACAATAGCCGCGCTGTTCCGGCCACAGCCGCACATATGGAGATAGTGTTCCGAACAGGAGGAGCTTGAGTGGAGAAGGGAGGAGTCCAGAGGGCGAAGGTGGAGCAGTAGGTGGAACCAGGCAGGAGGCGATTCGTCGAGATCGTGTGGGCGGAGACGAGATGCAGGAACACTAACTTCTTTTACAATTCTCAACACACTTCACTCCTCCTTCAATTCCTCAATTCCTCCTATTCCTCATTCCTTCCAAATTTCTCATTCCTTCAATTCCTCATTCCTTTTTATTACATGGAGGATTTCTCCGTGCTTTATAAAGCTCGAGGTTCGGGTAGGGGCCATGCTGAATCCAACGTCATCGTCCGAGTCGGGAATTCCGACTGGCTCTGACCCCTCACGTGGTCCACCTTCCTGGGCCGGGCTTTGGCCAGATGCCGGTACACTCCGCCCACCTGGGTGCTAAGCGTACATGACTCACTGCCCATGTCTGGTTTCTCGCCACGAAAACGAGACTCCGGGTAGACGGTGGTACACTGTGGTAAGCGAGACGAGGGGAGCAAGCGAGGCAGAAGGCACCGTGGGTCGTCACACTGTGGTAAGCGAGACAGATTTACCTCAGGAGTGAAGTGGAGTGGGAAGTGGAATGGAGTGGGAAGTGGAATGGAGGGAAAAATGATTTGATAACCTAACTTATAGCCCATCGCAACGCACTTCCTGCTGTCCCACTAGACAAAAGGTAGGGAACTTTCTACACGTACAATAATAGGATAACTATCTCAGGACAACTATCTGTTGTATGCATGCGGTTCTGAGAACCGCAACACTATATAATACATATAAACATATAAATCTTTGTGTGTGTACATATATATATATATATATATATATATATATATATATATATATATATATATATATATATATATATATATATATATTGTTACGTTTGAGGGGGGGTATGCATTCAAAGGGTAATTAGGATGTTTAATTAGGTATGCCATGCTGTTCGAGTTTACCAGGATCTCGATGTAATAAGTAGCAATTCAGTGGTGATAAGTTGTCTAGTAAATGTTCATTTCTTCAAGGGGGAAATGATAATTGTCACGTAATTAGATAGGGACACGGGATAGGGTAAGTGTGTCTGCGTAAACCCCTTTTAGTAGTCCCTGGAGGCTGGCCGTGACGTCACAGAACAGGGCTGCGGATGGCTCTGCCCCGTGATCACGATTGGCGGAAGGCGATGGCGGAGGGCCAATAAACGGCTCGATTGGAAGTGACGAGGGCGGGAGCATAAAAAGGTTCTGTTCGGGGTCGAAAAGAAAGAGGAAGAAGATCGGGACAAAAAGATCGTGTTTTTTTGGTGTGGAGGCTGTTGCGTGGGAAGCGTACTTGTTGTTGTGCTGATTCGATCGTGTTCTTCATCGTGTCTTGGAGCCTTGCTGAGCCTCGTGCCTCACCTTGGTTGGCTCTGGGGTTCTGCTGACTCGGAGTACGGGGTCGAACGGCGGGCAGACCTGCCTCCCTCTCCTGCTCGCAATTTGGTGCCAGAACTGGTTCCCTGGCGGCTGTGAGCAGACTTGGGCCAAGACCAGGAGGTCGACAGCACCACGGTTTCTCCTGCCCCCCTGACGAGAGCAAGGCCAGCTCGTCCGACGCCAATCCAGGGACAGTTGCGTCCACACCACGGTCCAGCCTGACCACCAGAAATAGCTACGTTGTGTGTGTGTGTGTGTGTGTGTGTGTGTGTGTGTGTGTGTGTGTGTGTGTGTGTGTGTGTGTGTGTGTGTGTGTGTGTGTGTGTGTGTGTGTGTGTGTGTGTGTGTGTGTGTGTGTGTGTGTGGTGTACTTGGCGCCTTAGAGGGTTTGAGATCTGTATATTCATTGGAATTGTCTGTGTTTCCCCCACGCCCGATCCCACACCATCCCGTCGAATCGCCCCGGATCCCTCTTCTTGCCGAGTCTTGTTATTTCTGGTGAATAATAAAAACAAATAAACATCATCAACTCAGTGAAAAGCGACTCGTGCCACCTTCCTCGTCCCGTTTGCGGTAGAGCGATTAGAACCGCCATGTTTGGGTTATAAATAAATAAACCGCCTCCATCGTTTCGGCTCATTCTACGTTGGCGGGACTGTTCAAGTCCCGTGGACGTCACATTGGTGTCAGGGTGTTGGATGTTCGAACCCCTCTAAATTATATTTGGTATCGGGAGAATATACCAAGATTAAAATCTCGCCACAAATTGGAATATAAAAGTACTACAGAAAAGCGCACGAGTGCGGGAAAATTTTGGTGGGATTTTTCAAATTTAAATTAATTGGCGGCAAACGGGACTTCTGCACCATGGCGGATGTGCAGATGTTTGAGGAGGAAGGCCACGTGTCTGGCAGCGAGTCGGGGGAAGAAGGGAGAGACGGGGGTAGGGTTGGAACCTCCCCCATTCCGAGCGTGGACCATGCTTCATCGCCCGTAATGGAGCCGGCAGCGCCGGAAACCGGCGCGATGTCTATCCAGACAATGTTGGAACGTTTAATAGGGGACATGACGGTACAAATGGCAAATCAATTTGTGACACAGAGGGCAGAAATGACGGCACAGAGGGCAGAAATGACGGCACAAATGGAAAATCAATTCGTGACACAGAGGGCAGAAATGACGGCACAAATGGCAAAAATGACGGCACAGGGGACAGAAATGACAGATCGATTGGGGGTAATGGGGGTACAGTTTGGTGCACGGATTGATTTAATGAGGGATGAATTGGGGGAAAAGATGGAGAAAATGAAAACTGAGATGCAGGAGTGTGTGGATGTTAAATTGGGAGAAATACAAAGCAAATTCGAGGATAGATTGGAGGAAACAAAGGTAGAAATTACATTGGAGGGGGAAAATATACGGAAAAAATTGGTAGATAAAATTGATGCAACGAACATTCGGGTGGATAAAGTGGATGAAAGCCTGGAACGTCATCGTGCCTGTGTGGATGCTCGTATGCAGCTGCAAATAGAAGAGTGGGGAGAGCTGAGGAAGCAAGGGATGAATTTGGCGGAGGAGGTAAAAGGATTGGAGGCTCGTTTGGACGAACAAGATAAAATTATGAGCCAAGATGAAGTCTTGGATAAAGGCCTGGTAGAGCCGTCTTTTGTAAGTAGAGTGTCCGGGTTGGTTGAGGAGCAGCTACAAACTCGCGACGGAGCCTTGGAGGAGGTTGTGTGGGCCCAGAAGATCCTGCGGGAAGAGGTGAATCGGTCCATTCAACGTTTGGAACAGGAGGAAAAATTGACCCATGAGACCCTCACCACAAAACATCTTTGGCCACAGTGGGCTCCGAAATTGGATACGCAGCCACAAGGGTGTTTGATCCCTGGGCTGGATTCGGACAAGGGAGAAACTGAGAAGCGGGCCACCGTAAAAGTGATCCCCCTGGTAAATTTTGACGGGTCAGGGAGCCTTGAAGCTTTTCTGACGCAATTTGAGTGTATTTCCTGACTAAACGGGTGGAATGAGCGGGAACGTACAGGGAATTTGGTGGCAAGGTTGCGGGGACCAGCCGCAGATGTGTTAAACGTGATCGCGGAGGGGATGTTGATCAGCTCCCACATTTGCGAGGCGTTGAGCCGTCGGTTTGGGTTCGCGGCAAACTGTGATCTGGTGCGGGCCCAGCTCCAGCACCGCAGATTAAAGCCGGGTGAGACAGTGCAGGAACTGGCACAGGACATTTACCAATCAGTCAGGATCGCGTATCGGGACCTTACAGTGGAGGCGTGGGACAGACTGGCACTAGAGAAATTTTTAGCTGCTCTTCCGGACCCTGAGGTCCGAGCGCTAGTGGAGCTACAGGATCCACCCACCGTTCACCGAGCGGCTGAGTGCGCGGCCAGGCTGGCCTCGTGGAGGCGGCTGGGTCGGGTGGCCGAGAGGCCATCGGTGACGGTCCGACAGGCGGAGATCCAGGATCAAGGAGGGGGGCTGGGAGAAATTGGCATTACCCAAATGTTTCAGGAAATTTGCCAGAAACTGTGAAGTTTGATAAGGGGTAATTCGGTAGTTGGTGCGCCAAAGCGGCGGGGTCCAGCCCAGCCAATAGAGCAATTTGATTATGGCCGAGGGGGTCCGGAACCGGAAGAGACATTACACCGATACCCACGGGGGCCTTTTATGGGGAGTTGTTTCCGGTGCGGGCGAAGAGGACACATGCAACGATATTGCCGGTACCCAGCGATGGAGGGACCCTCCAATAGACTTTTAGACTCGGAGAGGGTGAATCCTCCTGCTGAACCGCCAGGTCTATCCGAGATGCCCTTTCATAGGTCAGGTTCGGAGACCACTGTCGGGGTCGGGGAGACTAGATTGGGCTGAGCATATACGGCCATGCTCGGCTGCTGAGATTGTGGCGAAGTGCCCTCCTTTGGTGGAAAAAAATGAATTGTGGGAAAATTGGCAAGGGTTTGTAAGTTCTGCTGGGTTTTAGAGTGACAATCGGGACAGTGGGTAATTGGAAACAAAGCGGGCACGAGTGGCTGTCCAATGGCTGGTGCGTGGATCGGGTGAGAAGTGCTGTGTGAGTTGTTTTAAGTGAAGAAGTGAAATGTATGGTGCACACATTGTTTTTTTTATTGGGCGTGGTGTGGTAACAGGGAAGGTCATGGTCGGTGAAGTGTTAGAAATGCAGGTGTCACATGTAAGGCCGATGGGGTGGGGGAGTCATGTGGGTTTTGTGGGTGGGGATGATGTGCTTGTCCACAGGGATTGCTGAAGCTCACGGTGAGCGTGAATTGCGACCCCCTTCAAGGAGATTCACCACCTGGTGGCTAATGGTGACAGTGTCTGGAGGCAACTGGGAGAGGGTCTGGTTGGGCGACCAAGGCGGGTAGGACCTTGGCGACCCAGGAAGGCCAGAGGAGCCAGTGAGACCCCTTCCAGAGTGTTGTACGGGATTAGAGCTGATGGCTACCAGGGGGGAGGGAATCAAAGGGAGCGGGGCGGAGAAACGTCCGGCTTGGATTAAAGCTTACCTGTGGGCATGGTTGCACCTGAGATGCCCCCATCATCTTGTGGTAACCCACCCCACGGCCAGGACGGGATTCAGCCTGCATGATTAAAATGAGGTCCATGACCTAGAAATGTGATGATGACCATGGTGTGAGTGTTGTGAAGATGTGTGAGTCCCACTCGATCCCGCACAACTTGACAGGTGCAGCAAGGGCATGATGTCCGCATAATTTTGGGGCAAGCAAATTTGAAAATTGGCTCCCCAGGTAACGCTGGGTCTATTAGCATCCACTGGGGGAGGCGGTCAAGTGTAAATATCCTGTGAATAGTGTCGTTAAGGCTTAGAGTAGGAATGTAAAGTATAAGTGTTGTGTTTTTGTGGAACCTTTTGTTTCCCCTCCCCAGATCACTGGAAGAGTGTTGGGCAAGAGCGATGATCCAGAAGATGGAGTGCAACTTCGCTCAGTGCTATCATGTGATAAAATAAAATAATAATAAAAAAAAACGAATGATTGTTTAGGCGAGGCTAAGGCCATAAGGGGGTAGTACATTAAGCAGGATAGGTAAGTTAGCTGCGACTCGCTGCCCATTGCCCCTCCTACTTTATTTCGTTAGGTTAATTAGGTGTGAGTCAGTAAGTGTTAAGGCTGGTACGGTAGCGCCTGTGATATACCTTGCAGGAGCTGCGGTACCAGAGGAGGGGGCAGTGTTACGTTTGAGGGGGGGGGTATGCATTCAAAAGGGTAATTAGGATGTTTAATTAGGTATGCCATGCTGTTCGAGTTTACCAGGATCTCGATGTAATAAGTAGCAATTCAGTGGTGATAAGTTGTCTAGTAAATGTTCATTTCTTCAAGGGGGAAATGATAATTGTCACGTAATTAGATAGGGACACGGGATAGGGTAAGTGTGTCTGCGTAAACCCCTTTTAATAGTCCCTGGAGGCTGGCCGTGACGTCACAGGACAGGGCTGCGGATGGCTCTGCCCCGTGATCACGATTGGCGGAAGGCGACGGCGGAGGGCCAATAAACGGCTCGATTGGAAGTGACGAGGACTCGAGGATAAAAAGGTTCTGTTCGGGGTCGAAAAGAAAGAGGAAGAAGATCGGGACAAAAAGATCGTGTTTTTTTGGTGTGGAGGCTGTTGCGCGGGAAGCGTACTTGTTGTTGTGCTGATTCGATCGTGTTCTTCATCGTGTCTTGGAGCCTTGCTGAGCTTCGTGCCTCACCTTGGTTGGCTCTGGGGTTCTGCTGACTCAGAGTACGGGGTCGAAAGGCGGGCGGACCTGCCTCCCTCTCCTGCTCGCAATTTGGCGCCAGAACTGGTTCCCTGGCGGCTGTGAGCGGACTTGGGCCAAGACCAGGAGGTCGACAGCACCACGGTTTCTCCTGCCCCACTGACGAGAGCAAGGCCAGCTCGTCCGACGCTGATCCAGGGACAGTTGCGTCCACACCACGGTCCAGCCTGACCACCAGAAGTAGCTACGTTGTGTGTGTGTGTGTGTGTGTGTGTGTGTGTGTGTGTGTGTGTGTGTGTGTGTGTGTGTGTGTGTGTGTGTGTGTGTGTGTGTGTGTGTGTGTGTGTGTGTGTGTGTGTGTGTGCGCGCTTGGCGCCTTAGAGGGTTTGAGATCTGTATATTCATTGGAATTGTCTGTTTTCCCCACGCCCGATCCCACACCATCCCGTCGAATCACCCCGGATCCCTCTTCTTGCCGAGTCTTGTTATTTCTGGTTAATAATAAAAACAAATAAACATCATCAACTCAGTGAAAAGTGACTCGTGCCACCTTCCTCGTCCCGTTTGCGGTAGAGCGATTAGAACCGCCATGTTTGGGTTATAAATAAATAAACCGCCTACATCGTTTCGGCTCATTCTACATTGGCGGGACTGTTCAAGTCCCGTGGACGTCACAATATATATGTGTGTATATATATATATATATATATATATATATATATATATATATATATATATAATCTTCTTCTTCTTCCGGCTGCTCCCGTTCGGGGTCGCCACAGCGGATCATCCGTATGATCCGCATCATGATTTGGCACATGTTTTACGCCGGATGCCCTTCCTGACGCAACCCTGGTTGCCTCTTACGACACAGGGATATGGTACACCTATTTTAACCGGGGTATACACCGGCCCAGTATACTGGTACTCATTTCGCCGACCTCGGAAGGATGACAGGCTGAGTCAACCCCCTGGTGTAGTAATTCAACTGGCCAACGGGGCTTGAACGCAGGACCTTTTGGATCCCAAGCCGCTGCCCTAACCACTGCGCCAACACCAGGCTTTGAATATATATATATATATATATATATATATATATATATATATACATATATATATATATATATATATATATATATATATATATATATATATATATATATATATATATATATATATATATATATATATATATATATATATATATATATATATATATATATATATATATATATATATATATAAATATATATATATATATATATATATATATAAATATAAATATAAATATATATATATATATATATATATATATATATACTTTTGCGAGCCTGCAGCACATGCTTCCGGGGCCAAGCAGCCGCCATATTGGAATAACCTTCCCATGCTCGAGCACGAGAGGTACAGGAGTAGCTCAGTGTGATAAGTGTTGGACTTTATCAGGTTCCGTTCACATAGATTCACATTTGTTTCGATATTTCCACTTTTATTTGTTCTCCTTCGGGGCCTTGCAATAGTGCTACGAAGGAGACTGACAAAACTGAGAGTCTGATTTTAGGAAGTCAGAAGTGTGACGTTGAGTTTGTTTGAGTGTGAGTACAATTGAATTTCAGATCCTCAGTAAAATGGAATGAAAGTGTGGTGGGTGGAGGAGGGAGGTCTTAATCAACCTTATTCCTTTCAGACAGAGTCCAGAACTATATTCCTCATCGAGACCAGAACTCTGTTCCTTGTGGACAGAGCCTTGAAACAAAACACCAGAACACACAATGGCTCGATATTACTGTGAATCACTTTGCTTGTGATTATAACAACCTCCGTTAAATAATTTATTGAACACATCTGTACAAACATAAAACGAATTGGTGACTGATCAGGCAAATACTACAAAGAGTTGAAACTCCACCAACTTGAGCTAAACAACAATAACATAACAATAATAACATCATTAAACATTATAATATCCTATTTAATATCAAAAAAAGTTTCATTCCTTGTGACAAGTGATGCTTTTGACAGTTGATTCACAGCTGATTGATTCACAGTTGATTCAGGCTCGAACTCATGACACGAAAGTCTAAACTTAGCCACCTTAACCACGAAGCCAACACTGGCTTATCTATGTTATTAAATTGTTTTAAAACCAGTTTCAGTAGATTTGGGGGATGGTTTGGATATGTACCGCTTTTGGAATGGTTCTGTCCACTGTCCATTGCACCAACAACTCCCTCCCCTTCACGATCCTCTCCTGGTTTGGTTGAGTACACATTAACAGTCAATATATTTTCCTAATAAAACGATTAATGTTTGATATATTTTTAGATCACCTGGAACATAGTACTGGGGAGCTTATGGGATGGCGCGTCGTCCATCCATCCGTCCGTCCACAAATACGTTCAACTTCTTCTCTGAAAGTACACGCAACATTTCGATTAAACTTTACCACAATGTTCATCACCGTGAATATACCAAAGTTTGTGCATGACATTCGAAAAATCGGGCTTTGTTGGAGTGTAAGGGGGGTTTCCTCCAAAATATGTATTTGCTTTCTTCTCAGAAACGACACATACAGTTCCAAAGAAATTTCACCACAACCATCACCATCCGTGATGTACCAAAGTTTGTTTATGACATGACAGAAAATTGGGGTCGAAGGGGTTCTAAAAAGGGATGGTTAACCACACCCCCAAAATATGTATTTGCTTTTTTTTCTCTGGAACTACAAAACACAATTTCGATTAAACTTGACCACAACCTTCATCACCCGTGATGTACCAAAGTTTGTTCACGCCATTAAAAAAAACATCCGGGTCTGAGGGTTTCTACAGGGGGGTTGCCCCCCAAAATATGTATTTGCTTTCTTCTCTGAAACCACACACACAATTTTGATGGAACTTGACCACAACCTTCATCACCCATGATATACCAAAGTTTGTTCACACCATTAAAAAAAATCCATGGTTATTTACTTTCTTCTCGGTTACATATATTGTGGGTCATCCATGCCTACTCATGGTTCCATGGTTATCTTATCCAGCTGCTACCAGGTGAGTGCCCAGGGGTATTGCCCCTATTTTAATTTTCGGCTGCGTACACCAGGCCAGAAACAAAGGAACTTCCCCGCGTTGGAATCACCATCATAGCTTCAGCAATTATTGATGTAGGTTGGGCTACAGTTTTACATCGTTTTGAGAGGGGAACCACCACAAGGAAGAGAAGAAGTACAAATTGGCGATTTAGCGATCTCTCAAGGTGGTATTTTAACGATGTATTTTGGCATCTTTTTAAGTCTTGGTAGTTCAGGAAACGCTCGAGAATAAAAGTTATAGCTTTTAAATGCTTATGACTTCACTCTTTAGGAGTGTATGAGTGCATCATTGTGTACACATTTGAATGAATGGCCATTTTTTGTGAGGAACATCATTGTATACACATTTGAACGGGCAGCTTCTATATGGAGTACGACCATACTCAATGATAAAATCGAAAAGCATGGTGAAGCAGTGGGTCAAAGCCGTCCATGAGTCCATGAAGACAACATGTCTATTAATCACATCTTGGTTGAACCTGAATTCCCCAAAAGACCCTGAAGACCTCAAAGACCCCAAAAGACTCTGACAACCCCAAACATCTAAAAGTCCCCGAAGGCCCAAAAGACCCAGAGCACCAAGAAGACCCCGAGGACGCAAAAGACCCCAAAGACCCTGAAGACCTGAACATCATTTAGACACCTTACACCCTTCAGACAGATTAGACAGCTGATAGCATTGACCATTCAGACCACGTGGACCTTTTTATATCACAAATCAATTTCAATAAATATTATACCAGAAATATTACAAATAAATTTGTGCAAAAAAAAAGTTTGTATTACGATTGGTGTAAATCATGATAACACAACAAATATGTGATGTCAATCTCTGCAACATGTGAATAGGTGAGCGTAGCGAGCCGATCCACGCTGTAAAGAACATAAAAGTTTATTTTCCTGCATCAAGAACATAAAATAACGCTTATTTCCCTGTATTAAGAATATAAAATAATGCTTATTTCCCTGCATTAAGAACATTAAGTTTATTTTCCTGTATTAAGAGCATAAAATAAAGTTTATTTTCCTGCATTAAGAACATAAAATAATGCTTATTTCCATGCATTAAGAACATAAAGTTTATTTTCCTGTATTAAGAACATAAAATAAAGTTTATTTTCCTGTATTGGAATATCAAAGTTTGTTTTCTTGAGTTATTATTCGTTCATATGCAGCCTGTGGCTGCTGGATGTATCATTAATGGGAGCACGGCTGTGCCGCTGATGCCAATGCCTTATTTTGAGTAAGCTGGAAATCATTTTGCCGACCTCGGAAGGATTACAGGCTGAGTCAACCCACCTGGTGTTAGGTATATTTAAGCCGTTCATTTAACCATTCAGCCAACATCACTAATTTTCCTGTAAAAAGAACAAAATATAGTTTATTTTTTGAGGTAGGAGATCATGAAACCTACCTTTGATAATGATGATAAAAAAAAAAAAACTTGATCCAATAATGCGATCACGATGTTGATGATGGTGACGATAAAGACGAGTTGATAGTGATGATGGTACATACCCATAATAGCCATATCTTCTTTGCCTCAAAACACATGCCATGCCCTCTAATGCTACAAAATCGAAATATTGCATGGTTCTTGGAAGTATGATGAAAGTGATTTGTGTTATACAAGTTTCAAGTGTATAATTCAATTTAAATAAAAGTTTAAAGAGGTTTAAAGGCTTATAACTATAAAAAAAAAAATGGGGGTTTTACCACCATTTTCCCAGTGGCTATTACACTTCCCGATCGAACACGTTACATTGGTTCTCGTGCCTGTTGTTTAAGTTGCTTATAACGTCCTTAAAAACAGTAAGTTTCCTGTTTGGAATGCTTTTCCATTTTCTTTGACTGTCAGGCAGACAAACAGAGAAATAATATTCTGTCACTCCTCTCTGTGCATGAACGGTTGGGATGAATTCTACGCCAAGGTATGGGACGTTAAAAAGACAGACACAATTTTATTCATGTTCCCATTAGTGTTCAAAATATATCATTCAATTTAAAAACATTGTTCCTTGATCACAAACTGGCGATCATAAACTGAAAAGACTGGATTGCTAAACCCCACTTTTCACTTTGACATTGCCCAATAGTGTCGATAGTGCCCACAGTGGTGACAGTGCTAATATTAGTACTCAAGCTCATGGTGCTGCTCATAGGTTCATCAGGCTCGATCGGGAAGTGCCACTGCTCATAGTAGAAGAAGCTGTTCATAGGTAGCAAGGCCTTCCAGTAGTACATGTTGGTTTTGCATTTTGAATACATTTAGAAAGAAGTCATATGCACCACTCATAAATTGACCAAGTTAGGGGAAAGCAAAATTTGAAGAGGAAACATGCATCTTCTACACCAAAACTCAATGATTGGTTATACAATGAGATTTTATGAGGGAATCACATGTTGTGCCCAAAGCTGTTTGAAAGGATTCAATTAATGTTGTAAAACGATAATTCAAGGACAGAAGGCTCATTGTGTCAGACAGACAAGTTTATTTAGAAAAAGCAGCATTTTTACACATCTCAAAGCACACAGAGCTATGCACACATGGCATTTGTAAAAATGGGATTTACAAATCAGTGGGTTTATTTACATGAAGGAGAGGTCAAAGAAGTTTCGAAAAATCTTCATACGCCACTCCTGACACAACACGTCCTTTTAATGGCCCCTGAGGAGACAACAAGGTCGTTGTGTTAGAACAGTTTTACAGAACATAAATACAATTCTGAGAACTGCCAACAAAGCAAAGCCAATAGACAACTCTGCCCTAACGCATACAAGCCCTGGCAAGAGCCAATGGAAAACTCCACCCCAACACATGCAAGCGCTTAGAAGGAACTTCAATGCAGGAGGAGGCCATTCGGCCCATCAAAGCCAACACTATTATTACCAACATGGTTCTTTGTCTGTGCTCTATCCTTTTAAATGCTGTGCGTAAAGCAAGGAAGCAGCACAAGTGTATTTTTTTGAAATAAATCCAGAACTATGGTAAAGACCAACTTGGGATGCACTTCAACAATTTTAAAATCAAGGTAGTATTACGTCATGAGTCATTTTTAACTTATCGACTGTTTCTAATACTGATGAAAGAATTGATGAAGAATGAAGAGTTGTGATTTCCAATGCTGAAAGTGAAGAAAAGCAAAAAGGAAGTTTCAAAAATGGAAAAGTGCAAAAGAGCAGAAAGCTTTATGCATTAACGTTAATAAAATGAACTTGTGTCTCTTGGCGAAGGAAAAAGGAAAGAAAGTGGATGATGGCCTTGTTCAATGTGTGTAAATGGAGTTGGATAGAATTCAATTCACTGTAGGCAGTGTAATAGATAGAGTTGTTACAGGCTAGTGGCATCAGCGACCCTGCGTCCGATACAGTTCCAGCCCCACTTGTAAGGGGGAAGGAGGTGTAAGGACAAGGACTAAACCCCACCAGCTCGCAGAGTGTCCAGACCGCCTGACTGAACTCCACCAGGTAGCCGAGCAGTATTGGAAGATTGCACAATTTTGCAGGGAAAGTGGAGGGAGTGGGCAAAGACACCATTTGGTAGCTGGTGACATGTCCCTTTTATGCTGTCACTCCAGTTTCCAATATTCAGGAGATAAGTTCCATGGTACGAGGTTAGTGTCAAGAATGGCTTCCTTATATAAGCTTTAATGAAACAAGTAAGAAAAAAGCAATGTAGGGATGACAAACTGCAGTGTAAAAAAGGTTTTAAACAAGAGAGATGATGTGGATTTAGAGAGTGGCTAACAGTATTGCCATCACACAACAATCCCTACATCATTACTTGCAGACTATTGTCCAGCTAAAAGTATTATAAGCTCCTATATTTCATTTCATCAAAAGTATAAGAAGTTCCTACATAACTTCAGAGAGTTCTTGCAACTTCAGTTGCCTTTCCTACATTTTTTAAGACGCGAGACTAACCAATCACAAATGCAGATAATTATAGAATGCGGTTATTAGAGATGTGCATGCGGTTTGTAAGAAGTTGATGTTTATGTACTGGTATTAACATTGTAGTCAGGCTGCTAATTTGTAGAGTCTCAGTGTGTGGCGACACTACAAGAGTGATCAAGTCCTGTTGTAACCAGTGGAGAGAGCCTGGTGTTGGCTTAGAGGTTGGGGTGGTGGCTTTGGATCTTCGGGTTCCGAGTTCGAGCCCTCTTGGCCACTGAATTAACACCAGGGGGTTGACTCAGCCTGTCATCCTTCTGAGGTCAGCAAAATGAGCACCAGTGTACTGGTAAAAGAGGCACTGCATCAGTGGCATAGATACACCCCTAACCAATGATGCATCCAGCAGCCAAAAGGCTGAACAAGATCGGTACCAGTGGAGAGTTTGTCGAAGCTTGAAGCAATAATTGATGAAGTGTAAAGAAGGCAGTGATGTTGGGATAATGTGACAGCGATACTGTCAGCTACTCACAAAACCAACATCATCCCCATCTTGTTTAAAACCTTTTTTAGATGAGTTTGTCATCCCTACAGTACATTACATTTTTTTATTTCACATAAATATTTTTATTCACTTGTTTTTGTATTTTTTTAATAATGTTGAATAACACAGCATGGTATGGTACTGCCTGGTGTTGGCTCAATAGTTAGGGTAGTGGGCTTGGGATCTGAGGATCCTGAGTTCAAATCCCACTCGGCTGTTGAATTAATACCAGGTGGGGTTGACTCTGCCTGTCATCCTTCCGAGGTCGGCAAAATGAGTGCCAGCTTGCTGGTATCCTGCGTTGGAGTGGTGACCTGTTCCGGATTGTACCCAATAGCCAAGGATACTGCTTCAGCAGCAACAATGCTCTGCACAGAGTATGGTCCCAATGGATGGATGGATGGATGGTATGGTACTCGGAGCATACCCAAACTTGGAGCAAAAGTACCAAGAGATCTTCGTCAGCAATGTCAAATACTGCATGTCTTACATAACCCTGACTGTATCTTGCAGCTCTGCCTCATTGCTCATTTCTCAAAGAACTAGATGGTATTCATAGAATACTTATACTTACCCTGTGCAGTCAACGGTTTTGTAGATAGAGAGGTGCAATGTTTTTCCAATATGGCGCCTGTACCACATGACCGATGACATCATGATTATCATTAAATATTCTACAGGAGGAGGCACTCCGATGGCGAAAATTGTCCATCAAACCAACAGTTGCTGAGGAAAAAAATTCAGAATGATCGGAAAAATTTTGTACTTGTAAAATTATGACGTCATAATGAAGGCCCGATGACGACATCATCATTAACATATCTTATTCCCCATGAGTAGCAGTTGACAATAAGCCAAGTCTCAATTTTTTACATGGAGGGTTTTCAGAGATGTCGAGGTGCGAAGTTTTTCCAAGAAGAGCTCGTGATCACATGTGTTCCGCGTCACTGGTACCTAACTCTTATTTTATTTTCATAGATACAACAATGAAAAACAAGGGATTTCCCGAGGCATGATATTATTTGATGTACATATATGCGACACTGAGGCAAATGTATAGCGACCCCATCCCCATCAGGCTGATTGATAGTCGTACAGTCCCACCCACCACATGGATCTCTGCCTATTATTTTACAAAGGAATTGGTATTGTAATTTTAATAACTTGAAAGGATTCCACGAAACATACGAAAAACTAAAGGATGATGCACGAGGTAAAACGCTGTCAGATGGAAGCAG
>NC_140962.1:160177075-160267075 GCF_056783735.1 Eptatretus burgeri
AGAGAGAGAGAGAGAGAGAGAGAGAGAGAGAGAGAGAGAGAGAGAGAGAGAGAGAGAGAGAGAGAGAGAGAGAGAGAGAGAGAGAGAGAGAGAGAGAGAGAGAGAGAGAGAGAGAGAGAGAGAGAGAGAGAGAGAGAGAGAGAGAGAGAGAGAGAGAGAGAGAGAGAGAGAGAGAGAGAGAGAGAGAGAGAGAGAGAGAGAGAGAGAGAGAGAGAGAGAAGAGAAAAGGAGAAAAAGAGAAAAAGAGAGGAGAGGAGAGGGGAGAGAGATTGTGGAAAGTGTTTTCGACCAGAAAACTCTCAACTCCTCCCATGTTCATCACTTCCCTACCAGCCAGCAAGAAAGATGGAGTGTCCGATGTGGTTCATAACAATTTTCTTTCCATCAGGAGTTCACACCAAAGCAACATTTACATTGTAAAATAGTTAATGTGTTGCATCTTTCCAGAAAGAAAAGGGACATCGCCTTCTCCTCTTAGCCATGAAGACAGAGCCTCCGATATCAGCAACATCCGGTCTATCTGAACACGACACCATGCAGCTTTAGGAAACAATATGTAACAAGAACAAGCTCAAATGAGCTAAGATACTCATCCTCTTAATGATGAGGTCATAAAAACGAATATGACATCATCGTGATGTATCAGGTTTGCGATAAATTATCTGTGCTAATGCCCGGCTTGATTTCCACAAACAAAATTCAAACAGCTTGCCTAGTTTCGGAGATAATGGTATAGGCGATTTCCATTAACGGAGATATTATGACGTCAACTTTTTTTTCTAGGAAGAATTTCCAAAATCGGAGATGGTTACTGTGCCTGCGCGTGGGCTTTCTGCATATACATGGCAAGTTTCACGAAGATCCGATGAAAACTCTGGGTTGTGAAACAAAAAATGTCAAAAAATAGGAATGACGCCATAAAAATTGATATGACATCAGTCATAGTGATGTATCATATGACTGTGTGGTAATTAATCTCTGCTAATGCCCTGTTCGATTCCCGCAAACAGAATTCAAAACGCTTGCCTAGTTTCGGAGATAATTTTTGAGGCGATTTCCATTAGTGGAGATATTTTGACGTCGTAACTTTTTTTTCTCGGAGGAATTTTCAAAATCGGAGATGGTTACTGTCTGCGCAGGGAATTTTTACATATGTATGCCAAGTTTCAGGAAGTTTCGATGAAAACTGTAGGATGTGAAACAAAAAAGTCCACAAGAAGAAGAAGATGAAGAACAACAACGTGAGTAAGACTTAGAGATCCTCCACGAGGATCTAAAAAGAGCAATCAGAGATTACAGACCCTCGCCAGGACTTCTTTTGAGTGGTGTATTATGATTGGTTTTAGGGTAAATCCAACATGGCTGCCAAACCATGATCTATGATATCATATGTGTGAACCTTTTGTTCCTCATGGACAGGCGGTCAAACATGTAAAGTTTCACCGTGATCTGTTCAGCCACTAAAGAGAAGATTTCTGAAGGTTTTTTTTTTTAAACAATACGGCTGCCGAATCACGTGACCGATTATGTCATGAGATTTTTTTTTCTGTGGACCATTTAAGCCCGAGATGGCCCTCTATAAATTTTCATACTAATCAGATGTGGCGTTCTACAAATGCAATTATGATGTCATAACGAGGGCACCTAAGACGTCATTTTAAAAAGAACTACTTTCTAGAGAGTGAAAAAGGGTATAAAGAGAGCATGAAGGAGAAAGGAAGAGGAGTACATAAAATGTGATAAATGCTCAATGTGGGCCACATCAAGAATAGGGGAAGCAGCAGGAACTTACTGTTGTAGGAAGTGCAAGGAAATAGTCCACTTGAGGATAGTTATTATCAGGTTAAAGGAACAGATAGATAATTTGCAGCAAGTATCAGGATGTGAGAAATTTGGAGATAATATTGGGTTACAGTTATGGAGTGAGGTTGCTGAGAATATGGGTGGTGATGTGTTGCGGGTGCAGCGGGGTCGGGCAGTGGTGGTGGTGCAGCGGTGGTAGTGCAGCTGCGTTGGGCAGCGATCGTGGTTCAGCGGGGTCGGGCAGCGGTGGTGGTGCAGCGGGGTGGTGCAGCGGGGTCGGGCAGCGGTGGTGGTGCAGCAGGGGCGGGCAGTGGTGGTGGTGCAGCGGGGGCGGGCAATGGTGTTGGTGCAGCGAAGCACATGCAGTGTTGAGTGAGCAGCGAGTGTATGCAGTGGTGATGGTACAGCAAGTGCAGGCCCTAACGCGCCCAGAGACAAACGCCGGCCCGACACGCCCGGAAACAAACGCCGCCCCGACACGCCCGGAGACAAACACCGGCCCGACACGCCCGGAGACAAACGCCGGCCCGACACGCCCGGAGACAAACGCCGGCCCGACACGCCCGGAGACAAACGCCGGCCCGACACGCCCGGAGACAAACGCCGGCCCGACACGCCCGGAGACAAACGCCGCCCCGACACGCCCGGAGACAAACACCGGCCCGACACGCCCGGAGACAAACACCGGCCCGACACGCCCGGAGACAAACACCGGCCCGACACGCCCGGAGACAAACACCGGCCCGACACGCCCGGAGACAAACACCGGCCCGACACGCCCGGAGACAAACACCGGCCCGACACGCCCGGAGACAAACACCGGCCCGACACGCCCGGAGACAAACACCGGCCCGACACGCCCGGAGACAAACACCGGCCCGACACGCCCACAAACAAACACCGCCCCGACACGCCCACAAACAAACACCGCCCCGACACGCCCACAAACAAACACCGCCCCGACACGCCCACAAACAAACACCGCCCCGACACGCCCACAAACAAACACCGCCCCGACACGGCCACAAACAAACACCGCCCCGACACGCCCACAAACAAACACCGCCCCGACACGCCCACAAACAAACACCGCCCCGACACGCCCACAAACAAACACCGCCCCGACACGCCCACAAACAAAAACCGACCCGACACGCCCACAAACAAACACCGCCCCGACACGCCCACAAACAAACACCGCCCCGACACGCCCACAAACAAACAGCGCCCCGACGCGCCCACAAACAAACACCGCCCCGACACGCCCACAAACAAACACCGCCCCGACACGCCCACAAACAAACACCGCCCGACACGCCCACAAACAAACACCGCCCGACACGCCCACAAACAAACACCGCCCGACACGCCCACAAACAAACACCGCCCCGACACGCCCACAAACAAACACCGCCCGACACGCCCACAAACAAACACCGCCCGACACGCCCACAAACAAACACCGCCCCGACACGCCCACAAACAAACACCGCCCGACACGCCCACAAACAAACACCGCCCCGACACGCCCACAAACAAACACCGCCCCGACACGCCCACAAACAAACACCGCCGACACGCCCACAAACAAACACCGCCCCGACACGCCCACAAACAAACACCGCCCGACACGCCCACAAACAAACACCGCCCGACACGCCCACAAACAAACACCGCCCGACACGCCCACAAACAAACACCGCACCGACACGCCCACAAACAAACACCGCCCGACACGCCCACAAACAAACACCGCCCGACACGCCCACAAACAAACACCGCCCGACACGCCCACAAACAAACACCGCCCCGACACGCCCACAAACAAACACCGCCCCGACACGCCCACAAACAAACACCGCCCCGACACGCCCATAAACAACACCGCCCCGACACGCCCATACACAAACACCGCCCCGACACGCCCATACACAAACACCGCCCCGACACGCCCATGAACAAACACCGCCCCGACACGCCCATAAACAAACACCGCCCCGACACGCCCATAAACAAACACCGCCCCGACACGCCCATAAACAAACACCGCCCCGACACGCCCATAAACAAACACCGCCCCGACACGCCCATAAACAAACACCGCCCCGACACGCCCATAAACAAACACCGCCCCGACACGCCCATAAACAAACACCGCCCCGACACGCCCATAAACAAACACCGCCCCGACACGCCCATAAACAAACACCGCCCCCACACCCCCATGAACAAACACCGCCCCGACACGCCCATAAACAAACACCGCCCGACACGCCCATAAACAAACACCGCCGACACGCCCATAAACAAACACCGCCCGACACGCCCATAAACAAACACCGCCCGACACGCCCATAAACAAACACCGCCCCGACACGCCCATAAACAAACACCGCCCCGACACGCCCATAAACAAACACCGCCCCGACACGCCCATAAACAAACACCGCCCCGACACGCCCATGAACAAACACCGCCCCGCCACGCCCATGATAAAACACCGCCCCGACATGCCCATGAACAAACACCGCCCCGACACGCCCATAAACAAACACCGCCCCGACACGCCCATGATAAAACACCGCCCCGACACGCCCATGAACAAACACCGCCCCGACACGCCCATAAACAAACACCGCCC
Organism: Eptatretus burgeri; assembly: GCF_056783735.1. Lineage (NCBI taxonomy): Eukaryota > Metazoa > Chordata > Myxini > Myxiniformes > Myxinidae > Eptatretus > Eptatretus burgeri. Next base: position 160,181,520 of record NC_140962.1, read on the forward strand.
CGACACGCCCATGAACAAACACCGCCCCGACACGCCCATGATAAAAACACCGCCCCGACACGCCCATGAACAAACACCGCCCCGACACGCCCATAAACAAACACCGCCCCGACACGCCCATAAACAAACACCGCCCCAACACGCCCATAAACAAACACCGCCCCGACACGCCCATAAAACAAACACCGCCCTGACGCGCCAGGAGACAAACACCGCCCCGACACGCTAAGAGATAAACATCACCCCGAAGTGTCAGGAGACAAACACTGCCCCGACGTGCCAGGAGACACGCTGTCCAGAGAATAGCTCCCGTCTGGACATAAACACCGCTCGGACACATCTGGAGACAAACTTCCATCCGGACATGTCCGGAGATAAATACAATCTGGACAAGTCTGGAGACAAACCCTGTCCGGACATGTCCAGTGACAAACACCATTCAGACAAAACCACCACCCAGAGATAGGGACACAGAGAAAGAGAAAGAGAGAAGTGTGGGAGGAGGGTGCTGAATTGTATTGGGAGGGGGGAGAGCAAGGATGGGACAATGAGAGAGTAGTGAGGTAGGGGAGTTAGCAGAGAGAATGTTATGCTTTATGAAAACACACACACACACACACACACACACACACACACACACACACACACACACACACACACACACACACACACACACACACACACACACACACACACACACACACACACACACACGGCTGATATAGGCAAATTTTCTTGAGCCAGCAGGTTGGAGTCAGCGTGATTACCGACTCCAAACCGTACCAAAAACTTTGAGTAGCTTTCGCTGAAAAACAACGTTGCATTCACATAGATGTTTCAATGATCTAAACATTGTGAGAGAGGAGGGGAAAAAAAATTTTTGGCTTGGCAATTTAGAAACATGTCAAACGGCAAACGGCTTGGAAATTGGGTGTAATTTCACAACTCGCTCAGGACGACGGAGCACGGACCACTCGCTCAGAATGACGTGATGTGACAAAAGTCTCCGCAGTGAGTGAACGATATGCTCAGAATGACATAGCGTGGTACCACCATCGACTGCAGGGTGCTCAGAAAGTGGCTTAAGCACTCAAACAAGCACTCCAGTTCAATGATTGATAAGGAACGGCTGGCCAGGCTGTGGCTGCATATCATGTAGGATCCCTTTAACTTTAAAGACGTGCCCACAGCAGTTAAAGAAAAAAAATGAATTCTTTCAAATAATGACTGACTTTTTCCACAAAATAGTTGGTTAAATGCAGAACAACCCAAGAGACATTGCAAAGTTTAATCGTCCATGAAATAAACATTGCAGATTATCCACCACGTTGCCTGCTCATCTGTCCACGCAAACATTATAACTTTATTTTCAAACGCCCATTTTTCACCAGATTTGCTTTGATTCCTTGCAGAGCACTTCACGAAACCTCTGAAAATAAAGTGACATCTGGCAGACACTATGGATAAGCAGTCCCTCAGGGACTGGGGGGCAGGGGGTTGAGGTCTTATATTTGCTTGACTGCTTATCCAAAGCATTTGCCAGATCTGTGTAAGGCCATTATATAAGGGCATTAATTATCTTCAAAAGGGGTGTTTTAATTAACCCAAACACCCAATTTTCAGTCAGGCACTTCCTTGGAGTTTTCTTGGTATGCGTGCAAAGTTTTAGGCTGCTGGTTACATGGTGTTAGAGTTAGGGAGGACATGCACGCATGCACGCACAACTGGAGTAAGATTTATATCACTATCGGAGTAAACAGAGGCAAGTTAAGAAAAATATCTCCACATGCTAAAAGAGTATGAGAAGGAAATGGCTAAGAATATTAAACATAATAACAAGGCATTCTTTAAATATATCAGGGGAAAAGAACAGGTTAGAACCAGTGTGGGCCCATTGAGGAAAAGCACCGGGAGAGTGGTTAGTGATGAAAGTGAGATGGCTGGCTTATTATACAGGTATTTTGCTTCAACTTTTTACACAGGAACAGTCAGGAGAATTGCCAATAGCTGAAAGTATCTATCGAGGAGGTGAGGAAGGGCTTTTTACAGAAGATCCAGGTTGGAGTGGAGGAAGTAAAGGAACAGCTCGGTAATCTAAGAGAAGATAAGGCTCCGGGGCCAGATTATATGCACTCGATAGTATTGATGGAGGTGACTGAGCAGGCAAGCGAGATGTTAATGGATATTTTCAATCATTCCCTGGAGTCAGGACAGGTACCGGAGGATTGGAGAGGAGCAAATGTAACACCATTATTTAAGAAAGGATCCAGAGAATTGGGAACTATAGACCTGTTAGTTTGACTTCAGTTGTGGGGAAGGTGTTGGAGACATTAATCAAGGACCAGATGAGAAACCATTTAAATAAATACAAACTAATTAAAGGTAGTCAGCATGGGTTTCCCAAAGGTAGTTCCTGTCTAACAAATCTTTTAGAGTTCCATGAAGCAGTGTCTGATTGGGTGGATGAGGGAAAGGCAGCGGACAAAGTATATCTAGACTTTAAGAAGGCATTTGATAAGGAACCACATCGGAGGTTGTTAGCCAAAGTGAGAGCTTGTGGAGTGACTGGTCAGGTAGCTGATTGGATTGCAAACTGGCTGAGTGGTAGAAAGCAATGAGTGGCTGTGAGTTGGAGGATGTCTTGCTGGGAGAATGTAAGTAGTGGGGTATCTCAGGGATCAGTATTCGGACCATTACTATTCATTATTTACATTAATGATTTGTATAGTGGAGTGAAGAGTGGGCGTTCCAAATTTGCAGATGACACAAAGCTTGGAGGTAAGGTGGTTAGCAGAGGGGGTGGTGATCAGATTCAGGAAAGTATTGATACTTGCATAGATTGGGCAAAAGTTTGGCAGATGGAATTTAACCTGAGCAAGTGTAAGGTGTTGGGGATGGGGAAAGAACAATGAAAATAGATTACAGGATGTAAGGGGTAATTTTGGAGCGTGTCACACAGAAGGATCTGGGGGTGGTAATAGATACGGGAGGTAAGCAGGCAGCACAATGTCAGGCAGCTGCAGGTAAAGCAAATCCGGTTTTAGGTTGTATTCGGAGGGGGATCAATTATAAATCAAAAGAGGTGGTGTTAACATTGTACAGGAATTTAGTGAGGGCCACATCTAGAATACTGTGTGCAGTTTTGGTAATCACAACTTAGGAAGGACAGTTGCCAGAGAGATGGTTCAGCACAGGGCCACTAGACTGATTCTGGGCCGAGCTCAACTCAGCTATGAGGAGCGGTTGAAGGAGACAGGGCTTTATATACAAGAAAGGAGGTGGTTACGGGGAGATATGATGGAGATGTTTAAGATAATGAAGTGTATCAACAAAATCAGTGCAGAATAATTATTCAGCAGAGTAGACAGTGATAGGACCAGGGGCAGGAGTAGATAGTGATAGGACCCTGAGTAAAGAAGAAGAGTTAAGGCAGGGGTCTTTCAGTCAGAGATAAGAGTAGTTAATGCATAGAATGGTCTCCCTGGAAAGGTAATGGCAGCAGAAACAGTCGATAAATTTAAATTAGAATTACATAGGTCAGGTCAGGTATGGGAGCATGTGCCAGAACAGCGCGTCGCTGCGTCCACTTTCCGCCGGTACTCCAGGGGCCTCCGTCTGGCCATCCCCCAGGCAGATGCCAGGCCCATCCCCATCTCCTTGAGATGATGGTCAACCTGCTGCAACCATGAGGCACGTGGTCGGCCCACTGGCCTCCTCCACTCATGAGACTCCCTCGCTGAGAGAATCTGGTGAGCAGGATCAGCGTCAGGAAAACGAGCCACATGTCCATACAGCCGCAGCTGACGCTCACGGACTATGCAGGTAACAAATCTCATCCGAGTCTCTCTCAGCAACCGCTCGTTGGACACAAAATCCGACCAGCGATAGCCAAGGATTCTCCGAAGAGACCTGGTACCAAAGGAATTAAGTCTCCGTCTCAGATCCTTGGTCAAAGTCCAAGTCTCGCACCCATAGAGCAAGACTGGAAGTACCAAGGACCTGAAGACTCGGACTTTCGTCCTCCCGCACAGGTACCGGCAGCGCCACACCCCATGATCCAGTGAATCCATGACTCCCCAGGCCCGACCCAGACGTCTATTGACCTCCGGCTCACAACCTGCGGAGACATGAATATCACTGCCAAGGTAAGTGAATCTATCCACGACCTCAACATCCTCACCACAAACAGACACAGACAGGACAGCAGCATCCAAGATGTCACCGAAAGCCTGGATCTTTGTTTTGACCCAAGAAATCCGTAATCCCAACGGCTCCGACTCCTCATTCAGCACCTCGAGGGCCCCCAAGAGGATGTCTAAAGTCTCCGCAAAGATGACTGCATCATCTGCAAAATCAAGGTCCGAGATCTTGACATTGCCAAACGATGCACCGCAACTTGATCTCTCCGACATCCTCCCAAAAATCCAGTCCATACAAGTGCTGAAAAGTGTGGGGGCAAGTACACATCCCTGACGAACTCCAGTAACAACTGGAAATAAGTCAGAGGGGGTACCACCACACTTCACAGCACTCTCAGTACCAGAGTAGAGTTCAGACATCAGTTCAGACATCAGATTACATAGGTACCTGGAAGTATTGGAGATAGAAGGTGTCTAAGGATGTGGCAGGACTTTGAGGTTGCTTGAGCATTGATGGGTGATTGCATACACGTGTTTTTTTTTATTTTTACCCAAGATGGTCTATGCCCTTGCCCCCTCACCTGGAAAGAGAAAATAAAAATAAAAACCACAAAAAACCCCAAAATAAACAAACGTTTTGCATTTTTCTTATTTTGATCTCGTGTTGATAAATTGGTGCGGTGTTGATGTGGCGCAGGCATTATGGGCTGAATGGCCTCCAACTGCATTTAATTTCCTTGTATTTCCTTGTGAACCTGACTCAGAAGCGACCATCTTGCTGTTAATTTGAAGAGATACTCCTCAGCTGCTTAAGGTCAGAGAATCTTGGAATGGACCACGTAATGCTCTGTAGGCACAGTGTATGGACCTTGGATGGGTGATAATTGGCGGTGTACGTTTGGATAGCGTCCATAGCCCTGAGCAAGTGGAGACATATTGTACCCCCATTCTCGACAATGGAAATCCATCAATATGCTCGCCACACCCAAATCGTGTTACCGTCAAGGTCATCATCCTGCCACATCATCATGTGAGTTCAGCTCATGTGAATTCAGTTCAGCTCTTCGGGAGAGTCTCCAACCACAGAGCTAATGACGATGGTTGGCAGTAACGTCTTTCAGTGAAGGAATGAAAACAAGCCAGGTTGCTCCATAGAAGACAACCATTTTCCTGCGATTATGGAGGACAGATTCATCAGGAATTACAATAGAAATTGAGTGACTCCGTTACCCTTCAGAGACAATGTAGAACTTCCAGACAATCGACCCCTTGCAATCAACTGCTTAAAGTCCCTTTGCAAGCCTCTGCATAAGAAACCAGCCCGTAAACAGCAGTACGTGGACTTCATGGCTAAACTCTTTTCAAAGGACATGCTGAGCCTCTTGAACCAGGAACAGAAGCAAAACAACCACGATGGTATCTTCCTCATTTTGCTGTCATCCATCCACACAAACCTGTAAATATTCATGTGGTGTTCGACGGCAGTGCTACCTATCATGATGTCTCGCTAAATAAGGTACTACTTCCTGGTCCAGACCTCGTCAATAGTCTCCTCGAGGTACGAGTACGCTTCAGACAAGAACCCATTGCCATCATGGCTGACCTCGAGCAAAGGATCCATAAAGTACATCACCTTCTCAATGGAACTACGTGGCAAGCGACATTAATCCGGCAGACTTGGCAACTCGCTCCGTAAAAGCCTATGATGTGATGGAGTCATTATGGCCGTCTGGACCAAGATTTCTCTGGAATTCCAAACTATCCATTAAACTCACTTTGGCTGCTGCAGAATTGGTTAACGATCTGGAGTTTCATTCCATCGCCATATGAGCTTCCAAGCATGTGACAATTTCCAGGCATGGCTCAACACTCTCCATCCAGCACTGAAGTTTACCACAGAGCTAGAATCGTCAAACATGTTACCGTTTTTGGATGTGTTGGTTGATAGATCCAACCTTGGTTTCACAACATCCATCTACCGGAAGCCGACTTTCACAGGGCAGTATACTCGCTGGGACTCCTACAGCTCCACGAGAATCAAAATTGCCTTGATCAATATCCTGGTTAGCAGAGCACAGAGGATTTATTCACCTTGTAATCTTCCTGCTGAAATTGAGAAAATCATGAATGTACTGGGTGAGAATGGTTATCCCGAGCATATAGTTAAGAGATACGTGCACAAGTTTCTAAACGTAACAAAATATAGGAAGATTGGTCCGGACAAATGTCCAGTCTATATCAGGATGCCCTGGAAAGGGCAATAATCACGAAGGTTTGAAGTACAAATCAAACATATTGTATCCAACACGTATCTGGCTGTGCAACCCCGAGTAATCTTTACCTCTCGCTGTTTGCTGACGTCAATCAACAAGGATGTGCTACCCATCTCACAAACTAGCAATGTTATTTATGAGTTTAAGTGCCAATGTGAAGCTCGGTACGTGGGCCGCACAACACAAACATTGGCTGATCGGATCAAACAACACGTCCCCTTGGCGATTCGAAGGAGGATTGTGAGGGTTAGAGCACAACCAGTGCGAGCATGTAGAAATATCCAGCAACCACTGGCCACTGCACCTGCTTCATCTGCCATTGCACAGCACCTGGTTGTCAACCCAATCTGTGCAGACCAGTACAATGCAGATATGTTCAGGATATTGAGCCGAGGTCGGAGCTCGTTTCATTTCCGTATGTTGGACGCAACCTTCATCCTTACCACCGATCCAATATTATGTCGTCAAAAGGAATTTGTACGATCTCTGTGTCTCTTTCAGCATGGAAAGATCAAAGGAAGTACGGTAACAAATGGAGAATGGACTTTAGGGGAAACCCATCCCTCCTCTCTCCAGGATGCGGTTGCAAACGTCAATCGTCGACGGACTCTGCTCCAGCTAATGGGAGCTCAAATGGGCGTTCGGATTAACCATGACGTCATTAGGTTGAACCAATCAGTGTCTACCTTATTGAGACTTGCGTATTTAAGCACGTGCCTTCACTTCCTCCTTCACTTGCTGCGATTTTTACCCTGAAGAGTGCAGCACAAAAAACTTCTGTCACTATTATGTTGTGTTTGTTTGCATCCATATTAACGTTCTGTAGTACCAAACATGTTTATTTCTGAAAATGTTCAATAACAATTTGACGATGTTTTGAGCCAAGCTGGCTACCCTGGTTCCCATGTTCACGTAATTCTCTTTGCTCAATCAATTTCTGTAGTGGTTTATATAAAATAAAAAAACAGGCCATGAGTGTGATGTAACCAAGTTTGAATGTAAAATGTATATTATGTTCCATGCATGCCTTGCCACATACATATTTATGCTCCGTCCATGTGTCGCGTCATCTCCACTGGAGAGGATGAGCAGGCGCTTCCCTGATCATAGCAGGCAACGAAAAACACACTGGACACTCAATACAGTCACTCATGATCTGAGACAAGACAGCACTGATGCTGTACGATGAGCTGTCACACGCAAGAATGAGAGGACATGAAGGTTTGTAATGAGTGAGAACTGCGAGTCAGGAGAGCAAGCTCAGTGCTTAGGTTGCTGACATACCTCTGGTAATACTGAGCGAGCCCAATGAAAGAACAAAGCTGAATTTTGTCTCTTGGGCTGGGAATGTCGGCTATGGCGTCGACTTTCTGAGGAGCTTTTGACAGCCCATCTGAGGTGATGATGTGGACCAGGTACTCCACTCGCTTCTGAAAGAATAAACATTTGTCTTTGTTCAGGCAAAGACCCTCAGCAGCTAACTTAAACATCACCTTATGAATGTTCTGAAGATAGTGTTTGGCCGTGGCGCCTGCAATGAGGATGTCATCCAAGTAGCATTCTGACGGTAAGTCGGCACAAAGACGATCCATAGCTTTTTGCCACATTCTTGGAGCTGAAGCAACACCGAAACCAGTGAAGTAGGACTGGAGTCCACTTTTAGGGGGGACTCGGACTCACAATACCAAGAACTCGGACTTGGCCCGATTCCGGCTTGAGTTAAGCAAAATTTAGGTTATGATGGAAATAAAAACTGTACAGTAAAACTTTTAGTGTCCTTTAAAACTTAAAAACAGTAAAACTTTTAGTTAGGAAGAACCCACACATACAGTAACCAGGCCTAATTGGTTTCCTGAGAAAACGCTCGTACTGTGCAACCATGAGGAAGGTGATTATAAAGAACTAGACGACCCGTGAACCCGTTGGGTTCCCATTGTGACAGTGGTTGATGAAAAAAAATCATTTCAAAAAAAAAAAAGATAGCTCAGCGAACTATTCTGCTGAGGTTGTTTGCATTGATCAAATACTCCTGAAGGAGTACTTGACTGAATCGGGAATTGATTTTTTTATATTTTTTTCCGTTGCCCGATTTGAACGAAACTTGATACTGCACATCACAGGATAATGCTGAATAAGGTGGCCCTAAAATTTTTGTGCTATCCTGTACCGTTTTGGCTGTATTTTGGGAACATACATACATATACATATATACAAGATGAGAGTTTTAGTAATATATAGATAGATGAACACGGAAGTATTCAATCAAAATGGCGATGTTTATTTTATGCTTAAAAATAAATCGTTCTTTGTCGATACTAAATGTTTGAGATTTTAAAATAAATCATTTCAAGAAAAAAATATATAGCTCCAGCAAACTATACCGCTAAGGTTATTTGCATTCATCAAATTCTCCCGAAGAGTACTTGACTGAATCGGGAATTTATTTTTGAATAATTTTTCGTTGCCCGATTTGAACGAAACTTGATACTGCACACTGCAGGAGAATGGTGAGTAAGGTGGAACTAAATTTTTTGTGCTATCATGTACTGTTTTGGCTGTATTTTGGGAACATACATACATACAAGATGAGAGTTTTAGTAATATATACATTAACAAACAGAACCAAACAATCCTGTGTGGAAGAAAATGCAAATAACTCTGACGGATGTTTGGGATTTTTGGAGATATTAAATGCGAACATTATACCTTCGTGTAATGGTGCACGATCCAAAATACATTCTGTTCTTTCAAAGAGCACTTTTAATGATTCACTGAATCAACTAAAACTGAAACACTAAATGGCTTAACTTTAAATGCTATCAATGCTTTAGTTTTAAATGCTGTACAAAAATAAGGTATATTTTCCATACGGTATGAAGAATGAGGTTTTGGAGGATAAAAAGAAACTGGGAACAAGTCATTTATTTAAACACTGTATGAAGTGATCTTTCTTAAAGTAAACCATGTTGAATGAACATAGTAACATACTTTACATCGTTGTACTTGTAAATAGGAAAAAGAGACAATTATTTGGACATTCATATCAACAAGTTAGGTGTTAATTTACATGTTTTGAAAAACCAATGAAAAAATAAGAAATTATATCTCACCCCTGATTGGCACAAATGACACCTTCCATATCTCGGTCATTATTTGAAATATAACCTCAAAATTTGGTATGCTCAACTGTAAATCCTGCCCTGGGGAGGTTTTAAAATCTGAGCACCAGAGCATGCAGGGAATCGAAACTACAGCAGTTTCCGAGCCGTGAGGGTACGATTACGGTTTTTCATTTTTCAGGAAAAAAAAATCAAATCACAGTGTGAAGGGATTGCGTAAACATAAACGACGTTTACATAAACGTAAACCACAAATCGCGTAAACGACGACTGGATTGGGGCATTGTTTCAATGAGATCGGACCAACCGTATCATAAATGGCTATAACTTCGGAAACATCTGGGAAACATACTCAGGTCCCCAGCGTCAATTGTGACATCATATCAAACGAAGAAGAAGAATTGTGACACCCCCTCTCTCTCGCCCCCCCCCCTCCTCGCCCCTCCTCTCTCCCCCTCTCTTGAATTGTGATGCCAACTCTCTCTCACCCCCCTCTCTCCCTCCCCTCTCTGTAAATGTATTCACAAATGTCTTCCAAGCACAACAATTAATTCAAACCTTGGGAAAAAACAGCTTTCAAACCCTTGGGAAACAGCTCTTTCCCTTGGGAAAATTCAAACCTTGGGATTAATTAATAATTTGAACAATTAATTCAAACCTTGGGAAACACTTGGGAAACAGCTGAAATGGATGAAGAACAATATCAAACCTTGAAAAGGCACATACTCAGGTCCCCAGCGTCGATTGTGACGTCACACCAAACGAAGAAGAAGAATCGACATCAATCGTGCAAAAAAAAACAATAAATAAACAAACATTAATTGTGACGTCATTCGTGACGTCATAGCACCGTGTCTTGTCATTGGTTGACATAAATGGCCGTAACTTGGGAACCGCTTGTCCGATTAATATCAAACCTTGAAAAGGCACATACTCAGGTCACCAGCGCCGATTGTGATGTCATACCAAACGAAGAAGAAGAAGAATTGACATCATTCGTGCAAAAAAATGTAATTGTGACGTCATTCGTGACATCATAGCACCGTGTCCTGTCATTGGTCGACAGATAAATGGTCGTAACTTGAGAACCGCTCATCCGATTGATATCAAACCTTGAAAAGGCAAATCCGCGGTACCCCGGCAATATTCCTCGCAAGTTTCAATCCGATCGGACCGGTGGTCGTCTAGAAACGGTGGTCGCAGACAGACAGACAGACAGACAGACATTGCTGGAATTATAGATAGATTGTAAAATACAGTATTTCACGAGAACATGGTGAACTCCTCATTTCAAATTGTGCACTTCATGAGTCTACCTTGTTGCAGTGCATTATGGCATTAATATGTGATGCTGTTTTGGACTTTCACAACTTTGACAGATGACCAAAAAATGCAAATTTTTACAACCTCATTTTCCGGACAAGATTCGTATGCTATTAGAAACTTTGCAGTCCAAAAAGAATGAGCAAAATACAGCAAGAGGGCCATAAACTATACTAATAAAAGGCAATGTGTGTGTGTGTGTGTGTGTGTGTGTGTGTGTGTGTGTGTGTGTGTGTGTGTGTGTGTGTGTGTGTGTGTGTGTGTGTGTGTGTGTGTGTGTGTGTGTGTGTGTGTGTGTGTGTGTGTGTGTGTGTGTGTGTGTGTGTGTGTGTGTGTGTGTGTGTGCATTTCCTCCATAACTCCAAAACCATGAAAATTAGTAGCCTGAAACTTTGCATGCATACTAAGAAAACTCCAAGGAAGTGCAAGAGTGAAAATTGGGTGTTTGGGTTAATTAAAACACCACTTTTGAACATAATTAACAGCCATATATATTTATATCCTTAATCAGGCAATCCTCGGCCACCTTGCTGTCTGGGGTCTCAAGGCATTTCCAGGGTAACCTCGCTAGGGTCTGAAGCCGCCATGTTTTTTGGCCTGTTCAACCATGCTTTGAGTTGGAACAGGCTGCAGCGATTTCTTATTGATAAATAGATGTAAGCTCCAAGTTTGGAAAATATTCGCAGTTCCGACTCCGAAGAAGTGTCGATTTGTTCAATTCAGATATTGCAAGGGGGTTTCCGGGTGCATCGTTGTATCGACAGCAATTGGTAAATCACTTGCCAAGCCAGGTGTTCCGTTGGAGTGCTTAGGCTACTTACCAAGCTGTACATTACAGTTCCTGTCCTGATTGGGATGTATAGTCGACAGGAACTACAAGGTTGAGGTATGTATACAGCACACACGGACGTGGTACATATGGGTAGATGTGGATCTGTACGGACTCTCTGTGGGTGTGTGGACATGCCATGCCTATTACGGGTGCCGTGGTGTCAAAGTTTCATCCTGTATCGTATGGAGGTTCTTTCAGGTTTTCCTTTGTCCTCGCACATGTTTGTAAATCATTTGGTTATCGGATTTGCTTCACAAAGGTTAAATGTTTCTCTTTGTGAGTTTCAAAGCAAAATATATTTGATAAACGCCCGATTTCGAGCCTTATTAACGTATTTTCTAAATTACTGAGCCAATTTTTTTCTCACCCGTCACATGCAGCTGTTTATGAAGAATAATGTTTGTGAACATCTCCCTGAAACATCGATATAAATCTAACATTGTTTTATGGTGAAAGCTACTCAAGGTTTCTGGGTTGTATACAGCAAATACTGTAGTCGGTAATCACACCGATTCCAACCTGCCGATTCCTGAAAAGTTGTCAATATGGGCCAAGCACGTGTGTGTGTGTGTGTGTGTGTGTGTGTGTGTGTGTGTGTGTGTGTGTGTGTGTGTGTGTGTGTGTGTGTGTGTGTGTGTGTGTGTGTGTGTGTGTGTGTGTGTGTGTGTGTGTGTGTGTGTCGTTAATTAGTATCTACAAATGAGGGTTCAGAATATGGAATGGAGTCCTCCCATGGGGGTTCAAAGTATCCCCCTTCATTTTGTTAAGGGGGTCATGATTCATGGACCAAGATGTGAAGTTTTCTGTTCTCAAAGTTTTGTGCCGAGGGCTCTCTTCAGGATTGTCGCTAAACCACGGACAGCTTCCAACTGTAGTTTGTTTGTAATAATATTCTCAGGGATGGTTTTAAGCTAACCTGTAAAGTAGTTCCGGGGAGCTTATGGGATGGCACGCCATCCGTCCGTCCGTCCATCCACAAATACTTGCAACTTCTCAGAAACTACACATACGATTTCAATGAAATTTGACCACAACCTTCATCACCCATAATGGCATTGAAAAAAAAAAGAGGAGGTCTGAAGGGGTTTCCAGAGGGAGTTTATGGGGGTGGGTAGGTCGGTTTCTATTTCAAAATTTTTTGAAAGTTGCAAGTCTCACCCCCGCATTTCTTTTCCTTTTGATGAGAAAACACCACTGATGAAGTTTCAGCCAAATCAAACTATGTTTAGGGGTCCCTACCGGACACTGAAATTTCAGAATTTTTAAAAATTCCAATAATCCAAAATAATAAAAAGAAAATCGACTGAATTGAATAACTTCTGGATAAAAAGTAATACAGGTCATGAATTTACAATCATTAGGCATTTATTTCATCAATTTTCAAATCACTGAATACTTGCATAATAATGCATTGAACAATTTCACTATTCGTGCAAAGGTTTTCTTGCAGGTCAGCATTTTCCTTCTATGCTCTGAAACAACCTGGAGCAAATATTGTTTTTGGTCCTCGTTGGAAGTGAGTATTTCATTGTATTCTGTCATTAGAGCTACTCCACGTTCTGCATTGTCGTTCACTGCTTTGAGTTTTGAGACAATAGCCAGTGCTGCATTGTAACTTTCGCTCTGATGCCAAGTTACTGGGTCATCATTCAAAAAAGCCATCGGCAATTCTAGGAACACGAAATAACGTTCGGAATTTTGAGTTGGGAAATCCCACAGTTCTCTTCTTGGAATATCGTGAACTAGTACAGTGGTTCGTTTTGCTTGGATAATGGTCCAATTCTGCTCCATCTCCCTGGGTTATCACAGCGCCAATTCTTGCCTTAGTTTCAGCAGAAACCTTATCATCAAATAGAGCGAGTGGAATTAGTTCCTCACTCAGGTACCAGAAATGTCCGGAGAACTTCTTCACAGCCATTCTCGAAATTTCCTCGTTCACAATTTTATATGATTCCAGTTTCTTCAAAAATTCCAGGTCGTTTGCGGGAGCTCTGACGGCACTAGGAGCAGTAAACCAATGTTTAATGTAAATCCCAATCACAAACAAAGTTAAATTCCACATTCCTTTTTCCTCTCGTTTAGTTAGTTTGAATTGTTTTCTGAATAGAAGGATTTTGGTTCCATATATGGCTTTCGCCATCCAGCAGGCTCGGTGCAAGGCCCCAGGAAGCCTGAATCGAATTCCTCTCTCCGGGACGCCACCGAGTGCGATTATTGAGAGTTCCAATAGTTCTTTATAATCATCACGGGGCTGGGATTTTTTCAATTGCTCTTTTGCAAATAATATCGTATCATCAACACTCACAAATTCTTGCTCATTCTCATCTACAGTAAAAATTTCAAATTTCTCCTGGTCAATGAATTGCCACTGGCCTTGAAATCTCTTGAACAAGGCGATGTCAGGTCCTGTTGAAGGACCAAGGCAAGTAACTGTGACTGCCTCGAGGACAATTTCGTGCACGTGGTGACGACAGGCAAAATGCAACATTTGATGTCCCAATTTCTGTTCTAATACAACACATGCACCGTTCATCTGACCAGTGTTACTACTGGTGGTGTCAAAGCATTGACATTTTACTCGGTCTTCCAATCCCCATTGTTCCAGTGCAGTGTGCATGGCGTTAGCCATCAATTCACCAGTTCCACCTGGAAGTTTTGGTACTCCTAGTAACTGCTGGATATCGGCTCCTGACAATAATCGGTAGACGATCTACCAGGTCTTTCCCGGTTAAATCTGGAAGTAACTTGCCGTCCCAGTACACCATTAGTGGCACTGAGGGTTTGAATTCTGCCTTTAATGATTCAGCAATCTTCTGTCTATGTACTTGTCGCTGTTTTCTGATTGTTTACCTATTGATGGCTAAGTCGTTTAGGTCGTGGCCCAGACTTTGCGCCATTGAGGCCAAGATAAATGTAGCTTTGCGGTCACTGACTTTAGCCCAATCAAGTGAAGCCGCCAGGTTTAGTGTTAGAACCGATTTTCGAGCCCTTTTGGACGTGGATGTGGATATCCCTGGGCAAGGTGATTTCCAGATATCCACGTCGTCTTCCTCAGTTCCACTATTATAATCATATCTAAAGCATTTTGGTGTGCTATGTCCATCAAATAATCCAGGTCTTCAGATAACTTGTTTTCCTTGTCTATGTGAGTTTGTGACATTTTAGTTTTATTAACCTCCACCATCGAAGATTGGAGGTTACTGTTTTCACCCCTTTGTTTGTTTGTTTGTTCGTGAACAGTATTACGGAAAAACTCCTCGACGGATTTCAATGAAACTTGGTGGGGGGGGATGAGGTATGGTCCAAGGATTAGATTTTGGACTTGGTCCAAAATCTAATATGGCTGCTATGGCGGCCATTTTGAAAAAATATTTGAATTTTTTTTGCATTTCCACATGTTTTAAGTGATTTCCACCCCCCCCCAAAAAAAAATTGTTAGAGAAAAAAAATTTTTGCAACTTTTTTTTTTTTCAAAAAAATTTAGATTTTTTTTTTTTTGCATTTCTACATGTTATAAGTGATTTCCAACAAAAAACATGCCAAAATTATAATTGCGGTTGATTTTGGAACTTCAGGTGGATATACCCACGTAAAATCAATTTCTGTCTCAAGGAATCTAGTTATGACGAATGAATTGAGTATGCAAAAGTTAAAAGTAAAAGGGAAAGTTGCAAACTATAACTCTGTGAGCACTGTTGACGTCAAATTGAATGAATAGGATATCAGGTTCACTTGAGTGACCTAGCAGTATTGGCAGTGGAGGTTTTGCACTCTACCGAGTGCGCCCCCTCTAGTTCTTGTTTTTATGAAGTTTCTGCCAGTCAGCAAATAAGTCCTTGATTTTCTTTATCACGTGATAAGTCTGTCGATATGGAACTCTCGCTCTGTCCCAGAATTTTATCAATTGCTCAGTCACTAATTTTGCACTTTCCTGGACTGTTTTCTTCTCTGTCAGATGAAAATAGAAAAACACTTGAAGGACTTCACGTTTCGATGTCAATTTACGTCCACATAGCTCTGGAGCACGGTCTCCGACCAGCCACACTGGTGGATCCTTACTTCTCAGATCCATATTCGCGAATGAGACTATTGTTCACCGGGTGATCAGTCTGGAAGACAATACACCAAAATAACCAAATTAGCATACAACTGTGACCATATAAGGAAGTGGTGGGCGGGGCCCATCGGGACCAATATCGTTCACACGTCATCTTACCTATGACAGTCAATTAAAATAATCAATTCAAGATGGACAGTCATATTTAGTGGTTCCATAATATTTTAAAGCGGGGATATTTAAAACCACAAAATTCGGAAAGTCCAATGTTCATTAGTGACCCCTAAACAGTTCGATTTGGCTGAAACTTCACGAGTGGTGTTTTCTCATCAAAAGGAAAAGAAATGGGGGGGGTGGGGGGTGAGACTTGCAACTTTCAATTTTTTTTTTAAATAGAAACCGACCTAGGGTGGGGGGTCGTGGGTTTCCTCCCCAAAGAGGTATTTGCTTTCTTCTCAAATGATACACACAATTCCCATGAAACTTCACAACTTTCATCACCCACGACGAAACAAGATTTTTACATGACATTAGAAAAATCTGGCTTCAAGGGGATTTAAGTGGGGTTGCCCCCCAAAATGAGTGTTTGCTTTCTTCTCCAAAATTACACATACAATTCCGATGAAACTTGACCACCATCTTCACCACCAGTGATGTACTAAAGTTTGTTCACGAGATTAAAAAAAAAGTTGGGGTCAAAGGGGTTCTATGGGGGGGGGGTTGCCCCCTCCCCCCAATTATGTATTTGCTTTCTTTTCTGAAACCACACACACAATTTCGATGAAACTTGACCACAACCTTCATCACACATGATGTACCAAAGTGTATTGACTGCATCAAAATATGTGCTCATGATGACATGACACTCGACTTGAGACTTGCCCTCAAAGACTTGACTTGAGACTTGTTGACATCTCTGCCTCCAAACACACCCTCAATCAAATTTCCAGTTTTTCCCTTTCTGAGAGATTCCTTCTGTATCAGTCTTGTCCACCCCATGCATCCTCCCAATTCTCCCTCGATTTAATCCTTACACTGTTGTTGGTGTTCTCTCTTTCGCTTTATTTTTCTTTTATTCTGTTGCATTCAGTGTTCTAGCTCGTGTACGAGCCTCGACTCTTTATACAAGAAAACCCTAACCGCATACCCCCCCAAAAAATACACGCAAATCACCAACCACCAAAATTAATTACCTTATAAACGAGGTGCTTTGAGGGACATTATGAATTTGAGTCATAAATGTCGACCTTACGGTTCCCTTTTCCTATTCGGTGACAAGGGAGGAATAAGGCACAAGTACCTCTTCTATTATATTATACACAAGGACAGATAAGGAAACAAACCTACTTCCCTCTTCCATCATCCATACTTACCGAGTCAATGCACAGCATCGCAGAGAAGCTTTTCTCATCAACACTCTGAAGAACAGCCTCACAGCCAAGATAACCACCATTCAAAATAAGAACCTTCTTCCCTGCGCACCGACAAAATGGTTTCACACTGTTGAAGGTCGGGATGCACCGTCACGGGACAGGAAAAAAATCCCGCAAAGAACAACGAATGCGGGCACAGAGGTGAGCGAGGGGCAAACAGTCGAGACAGAGAGATGGGGTTCTGCATCGAGCAGCGGTAAGTTTGGGGGGGAGTGAGGGGCAGTGGGGGCACGAGTACGTCCGTTCGGGAATATGGAGCAAAGCCTTCTCATAAACTGCTGCTGGCACTTACCAGGAACAGGGATGACAGTTTGGACATGAATCTGATCCACTCGAAGTTTGTCTCCAGAGTTCAACATCTTGATTATGGCCGTATATTTATCATTGACCTCCTGTGGTGAAGCAAAGGTCACATAATCCTGAACTCAACTCAACCTTTGTGTTCATAAAAATGTTCATTCGGTACAATGAGGAAGAAGAATTTTACATGAACAACAAAAACGTTGAGAGCAACAAATGGAGGAAGTTGCACTGAAGGAAAATTTGCACCTTCACGGAGAGATAAACACCCGGGGAATGGAGGTGCACGTGTTGTGATTTCCCATCGATGCAACACTGGGAGGTACACAGTAAGGCGCCATGCAACGAAGACGGGAGACAATACACAGAATGGCGGCAAGAAGAATACGCGTGACAGACATAACGACATCACATGATCATACAATAAACAAAGCACGATCACGGAGAAGGATGAACTGAGGAAAAGATCAGACTCACTTTCACAACAGCCTTTTTCTTAAAATACTTCTCTCCCAATCTGTTTGTTGTGACCTTCACGACAATGCCCTGCAAACAAAACCACTTCCTCATTGTTTTCCCTCACGTACCGCTAACACACCACAGACACACACAGT
This sequence comes from Eptatretus burgeri, assembly GCF_056783735.1. Classification (NCBI taxonomy): domain Eukaryota; kingdom Metazoa; phylum Chordata; class Myxini; order Myxiniformes; family Myxinidae; genus Eptatretus; species Eptatretus burgeri. The sequence continues at coordinate 160,199,610 of NC_140962.1, forward strand.
ACTATCCCTCTCCCTCATTATACATTACTCCGTGCACAGTGGGTTCAAACGAAGCCCTCGAACATGCACAAATGGTCATTTGAACCAGGCGAAAGCATTCTCCTCCACATGCTGAGATAAACTCAGCTGAGCACGTGTTCAACACATTTTGGGATTTTTTTTTTCGTAAAACTCACAGGATAGAGCCAAAAGTCATTCCTCTGTGCTTTCTTCTTTGTTTCTTCCATCTGTTAATAGAAGTGTGGGAGAATGCACGGTCGAGAGAAACGTCATGACACCTCAAACAAGGACGGACAAGTATTCCACATCACCTCTCTCAGAAAGTCTTTAAAGGAGAACGTCATAAACAATTAATATCACACCCAACACCCAAGGACCAACAACAACAACAACAACAACAACAACAACGACAACAACCACACGAGGAACCACAACCATCACGAGAAACTATGCATGCTGATCATTTTGTGAATTTGTTTTACATTTTTCAACACACCACCACCATCATCGACACCGCCACATGCACACCTCCATTATCTCATCCAGAGCAGATGTCTTCTTCTTCTTAATTTTCTCATTCGCTTCTGACTGGCCGGACAGAATCTCTTTTCGTTTCTTGCCGACCGCTTCGAGCGCACTCGTGGATAAGCTGAGGACACACGTTTGGCCATTTACCCAGAAGATTTGGAATGTCAAAGTGTTGTGAAATCTTCGTCATGGTCATTTTATGACACATCATGGTGGTATGCACTTTCACCGCACACACACTTACATGTGTTTTTGTCCGGGTACGGAACCGACGGATGTGCTCGGCAAACTTTTGAGGCTGAAAGTAACTGCAACACACGACAGGGCCTTCCTTTGCAACGGTGCCCTCGTTACTCATTTATTGACATTTTTTAATTGTTTGTTTTTTTGGTAATTGCTATACACTTCAACTCATTCATTTAGAAAATTATCATCATTCCTCTTTCACAGTCTCCCTAACTGTCATTCCTCATTCATACAACTTCTCCAAACACAACTTTCCCAAACCTTACATGTTCTTGCACCTCAACCACCAATCAAAAATTACAAGAGAAAAAGAGAGAACAATTAAAAAAATTGCCCAACACATTTTCACTTAAAAATACGAAGGAAAGAGAGAAAGAAAGAAAGAAATCAGTTTAAAATGTCAAAAAATATTTACCTGGTTCCTCACTGTCCCTCTTTAGCTCTGTGTATAGAGAGCTTTCCTCCTGAAAAGTAAACACGAGTAAGTTGAGTGAAAGAGAAAGAGAAGACAAAAAAAAAAGAGCATCCTTTCAATCTTTCCTTCAAATACAACATTCGGGCTCTTGGAAGAGCAAAGTGATGGAGGAAACGAAACGGAACTGGTAGACCACACACCTCCGCCAAGCTGAACAGTTTACATTTTGTAAACTATTGATAGGTCGGATCTGCATACGCACCTGAACCAAACTCCAATAAGCTTGTTGTTGTCACCAAACCAATCATCCACCTCGTTTTGTCACAACTCGTCCACAACTTTGTGAGATGTCATGCCATATATTGTTTTTTTGGCCCCATCTCTCAATGGTGAAGAATCACTCGAAAAACATTCTCCTTCCCGGATCTTCACCAAAATGCGATTCGTCATCGTCACGTAGCCAACCTTTCCGTCAAATTTCGTCCGAATCCATCGATAGGCAGGAGTGAAAATATACCGTCCGTCCACCTTCGGTGGTGCAGTTCACTGGAGTTCATTGAACACCTTACCCCGTGCAGTCTTGAGAAAAAGGACTTGGGGAGGGTCATTTAAACCCTTGCTTATTGCGCTTCCGAACACAATCGGTATTTCCGACAAGCCACCATTTTGGCTGAATCTTGATATTCTCCAACACTGCAATAAACAGTGCTAGGTGCTGCCATATTTGGCCAAACGCAGAACCTCACATAGTTAGCCTGCCATCAGGGCACGAGACGACGTGAACATTTTGTCCAAGTTCTGCTTAACCGAAGGGTTTTGGAAGTGATAAAAAGGTGATTTGTGTTCTTCATTGTTCAAGTCTATAATTCAATTGAAATCAAGATTTTAGAAGATTTAGAAAAAAAAACAACTTCAAAAGTTTACTGCAGTTGATGCAGCATCTTTTACACCATCTTGTTTAACGACATGCCACATAAGTCATGCGTGCCTGTTGTTTATGCCCTTTATCACGATTTTCAATTTTGTTTGACTGCCACACAGACAGACGAATACAATTACCTGACTCCTATGTGCGTATGCACAATCGAAACAAGATTCCGTACAATTTGCCAAAATCAGAGCCAAAGTATGATGAAACTGCAGGTTTGTTGACCAATTTGTGTTCTACAGTGTTCAAAATATAAAATAAAATTGAAATCAAGCTGTTCCTCGATCATACACTGACGTCTGTATCCAAAGTCAACCAATTACTTAACTCTAGGTGTGGCACAGGGGTGGGGAGGAAGGCTGGGTGGGTGTGGGACACGGGGAAGGGGAGAGCCATGAGGATGAGAGAGGGGGGAGGGGGGAGCCTGGAGGGTGTGAGACGACGGGAAGGGGGGAGCTGAGAGGGTAGGACCATGGGGAAGATGCGAGAGGGTAGGACGATGGGGAAGATGCGAGAGGGTAGGACGAAGGGGAAGATGCGAGAGGGTAGGACGAAGGGGAAGATGCGAGAGGATAGGACGACGGAGAAGAAGTGAGAGGGTAGGACGATGGGGAAGATGCGAGAGGTAGGACGAAGGGGAAGATGCGAGAAGGTAGGACGAAGGGAAAGATGCGAGAGGATAGGACGAAGGGAAAGATGCGAGAGGATAGGACGACGGGAAAGATGCGAGAGGATAGGACGACGGGGAAGATGCGAGAGGATAGGACGACGGGGAAGATGCGAGAGGATAGGACGACGGGGAAGATGCGAGAGGATAGGACGACGGGGAAGATGCGAGAGGATAGGACGATGGGGAAGATGCGAGAGGGTAGGACGAAGGGAAAGATGTGAGAGGGTAGGACGACGGGGAAGATGTGAGAGGGTAGGACAACGGGGAAGATGCGAGAGGGCAGGACAACGGGGAAGAAGTGAGAGGGCAGGACGACGGGGAAGAAGTGAGAGGGCAGGACGATGGGGAATATGGGAGGAGGCGGGGTGAGGGGGAAGATAGGAGGAGTCGGGAGAGCGGGGATTGGAGGTGGGGGAGGAGGAAGATCAGAATGGGCAGGGTGAGGAGGAAGCTTTGACGGGGTGGGGTGAAGGAATATGCAGAAATAGGTGACATGAGAGTGAACGGGTGGGGCTGGAAGGAGATGGGGATGGAGGGATTTGACATTAATGGAAATGAATGGGAACTGATAGTCATGTGAAGACAACTTCTGCAAACTGGACTTCTCAAGATTCCCAATCTGGATATAAGGAGACAAACATCATGAGAGGGGTGAAATGAATGGTTGTTGAAGGCACGAAGGAAAGTGGTGCTTTAGGTACAGAAAGAGGGATGATGGACCGAGTGTTTCGGAGCGAGATAGGTTTGGGAAGTAAGCCTCGTGAAGAAGCGGAGGAATAGAGAGTGATGAAGCAGAACACGTGGGGTGTTCCTGATTTAGCAATGAGGAAAGTGAAGGATTTTTAAGTGTCATCAAAGGATTTTAAAGGAATAAGCATTTCATCCAATCAAGTTGGAGATATTGAAAAAAAGAAGGGATAAAGAACAAATGAAGGAAGGAAGTACAGTCAGAAAGAGTTTGCGCTTTTTTTGGAATTAAAAAAATATATAAAAAAAAAAAATACTTTGTTGTTTTTGTTGTTGGAGAGAGGAGGGGGAATGGGATAACACTGAGAAAGCTGAAAGGACAATACTTGGGATAAAGAAAGAGGAACAAGACATGAGGCAGAAGAGCAGACACAGAAATTGCACGTTGACAATCTGAGGCATGGACGAGTAGGCCAGACAATCACAAGGACACAAATTCAGCAAATCAACACAAGGGACGGTTTCACACCGAAAACACAAACAGCAACACGGACGAAAATATAACAGAAAGACACGACGGATCTGATCCGGAAAACATAGCTTTGATGAATGGAAGGAGGAAAGGCGTGTTCCAAACATCCAACGTGCACAGACTCGGAACTGGAAGATTTATTTTTCCTTTTCCTTACCATATTGAGGCTCATGGAAGAGCTCAGATCTGTCATGTCCACCTTGCTCTTCCATGTGCCTTGATGTGGTAAGGAAAAGGAAAGAAATGAAAAGCATCCAAATGTCCAAGGAGAAAATGCAAACACAATGCAGAGACACATGGATGATATAAAAGTGCGTTACATCCTGCGATGGACCGACCAAGAGCTTCACTTTGCCTTGGGTTCGACCGATAGCGAGGGACGCGACAAATTAACAAGTTTCACCATGATGAGGAAAGTGCTGCTCGACATCCACTTCCGGTTCAGAAGAGACGTCTGAGAGTGATTCCCAAAGATGTGGTGGTGAGGTCATGAGAGTAAGAATGAAATTCTCGGAAGGTGTACGGTTTTGATCGTTATTGATTTTTATTCTTAAAATCGTTAAAATGACCTTGTCTTTACTTACACGCAAGTATAACAAAGAACAAAAAACAAAAAGAAGGAAATATTGATGTAACCCTTGACCAACTGATTAACAAACGTGTTGCTGTCGAACTGGAAACACAAATATTGAAAACTGGAAACACTTTCCTTCCCATTACCAGATTATTATTAGTGAATTACGGGATGGATGCGGGACTGGTTCTACCTCTGGCTTGGAATGCTTGCCACGCCGAACTTGGTCCTCAATGAAGCGCGCCGCACGTTCTTCATCGTCTTCGTCGTGTTTCTTCTTCTTGTCCAGTTCGAGCTGCCTTCGGATGGTCTCGGGGTCTCGATCGATATACTGGACGAACCAGCCCTTTGGAGTCTCGTCTACTTTACAATAACCTGCCGATGACAGCGATAACGGTTGTGGGAACGCAGAACCGGGAGCGTTCCTCGTGACCAAGTTCCTTACGTTGAAAACCAAGAAACTCACCTTCACGGCCGAGCCACTTGGTGAAGTCCGTCAGGGTTTCCCACTTCGTGGAGTTCATGTGGACATGATGGCGATTTCCAATGTACTCGTTGTACACAATGTTGTTATGGACTCTCTTTGTACCTTCACATGAAAAAGTAGAAGGTAAGATTGAAGCACTAAGAAAAACACATCAATAAAGATTTGGAATCTGAAACCACAGAAAACCAATTAAAGTGAATGAAATGTTCAACAAGTAACCAAACAAAATGTTGTCACGATTCCACGAACAAAGGAGGACAATATATATATATATATATATATATATATATATATATATATATATATATATATATATATATATATATATATATATATGTATATATATACTTCATGAATGCTGATACAAAGTCAGGAATGTTAACACACCTTTACCTATTTCTTAACTTCTAACTACACAGTCTGCGCGGCCTTCGCCATTCAAGCTCACTCAGTGAAAGTAAACCCAGTGAAAATTTCCATTCCTTTTTGTGATCATCATTTTCATCATCACTTGCAACCGATGATGCAGTTAGCCATGGCATCGTGTCGTGAAAAAACAGAGAAACCACACGCTCGAGATGATATAATCATTTATCGCATCAATTTCAACATAAAATGGAAAATCCACTTCACTTCGGGCATTATGATGTGCTGTACGACCCGGCACGGAGATGGAGAGGATGGTGTTATGCCAGGGGCACGAGGGAGAGCCGTACACCGCGGTACAAGGGGGAGCCGTACACCGCGGTACAAGGGAGAGCCGTACACCGCGGTACAAGGGAGAGCCGTACACCGCGGTACAAAGGAGAGCCGTACACCGTGGTACAAGGGAGAGCCGTACACCGCGGTACAAGGGAGAGCCGTACACCGCGGTACAAGGGAGAGCCGTACACCGCGGTACAAGGGAGAGCCGTACACAGCGTTGTAAGGGAGAGCCGAACACTGCGGTACAAGGGAGAGCCGTACACCGCGGTACAAGGGAGAGCCGTACACCGCGGTACAAGGGAGAGCCGTACACCGCGGTACAAGGGAGAGCCGTACACCGCGGTACAAGGGAGAGCCGTACACCGCGGTACAAGGGAGAGCCGTACACCGCGGTACAAGGGAGAGCCGTACACCGCGGTACAAGGGAGAGCCGTACACCGCGGTACAAGGGAGAGCCGTACACCGCGGTACAAGGGAGAGCCGTACACCGCGGTACAAGGGAGAGCCGTACACCGCGGTACAAGGGAGAGCCGTACACCGCGGTACAAGGGAGAGCCGTACACCGCGGTACAAGGGAGAGCCGTACACCGCGGTACAAGGGAGAGCCGTACACCGCGGTACAAGGGAGAGCCGTACACCGCGGTACAAGGGAGAGCCGTACACCGCGGTACAAGGGAGAGCCGTACACCGCGGTACAAGGGAGAGCCGTACACCGCGGTACAAGGGAGAGCCGTACACCGCGGTACAAGGGAGAGCCGTACACCGCGGTACAAGGGAGAGCCGTACACCGCGGTACAAGGGAGAGCCGTACACCGCGGTACAAGGGAGAGCCGTACACCGCGGTACAAGGGAGAGCCGTACACCGCGGTACAAGGGAGAGCCGTACACCGCGGTACAAGGGAGAGCCGTACACCGCGGTACAAGGGAGAGCCGTACACCGCGGTACAAGGGAGAGCCGTACACCGCGGTACAAGGGAGAGCCGTACACCGCGGTACAAGGGAGAGCCGTACACCGCGGTACAAGGGAGAGCCGTACACCGCGGTACAAGGGAGAGCCGTACACCGCGGTACAAGGGAGAGCCGTACACCGCGGTACAAGGGAGAGCCGTACACCGCGGTACAAGGGAGAGCCGTACACCGCGGTACAAGGGAGAGCCGTACACCGCGGTACAAGGGAGAGCCGTACACCGCGGTACAAGGGAGAGCCGTACACCGCGGTACAAGGGAGAGCCGTACACCGCGGTACAAGGGAGAGCCGTACACCGCGGTACAAGGGAGAGCCGTACACCGCGGTACAAGGGAGAGCCGTACACCGCGGTACAAGGGAGAGCCGTACACCGCGGTACAAGGGAGAGCCGTACACCGCGGTACAAGGGGGAGCCGTACACCGCGGTACAAGGGAGAGCCGTACACCGCGGTACAAGGGAGAGCCGTACACCGCGGTACAAGGGAGAGCCGTACACCGCGGTACAAGGGAGAGCCGTACACCGCGGTACAAGGGAGAGCCGTACACCGCGGTACAAGGGAGAGCCGTACACCGCGGTACAAGGGAGAGCCGTACACCGCGGTACAAGGGAGAGCCGTACACCGCGGTACAAGGGAGAGCCGTACACCGCGGTACAAGGGAGAGCCGTACACCGCGGTACAAGGGAGAGCCGTACACCGCGGTACAAGGGAGAGCCGTACACCGCGGTACAAGGGAGAGCCGTACACCGCGGTACAAGGGAGAGCCGTACACCGCGGTACAAGGGAGAGCCGTACACCGCGGTACAAGGGAGAGCCGTACACCGCGGTACAAGGGAGAGCCGTACACCGCGGTACAAGGGAGAGCCGTACACCGCGGTACAAGGGAGAGCCGTACACCGCGGTACAAGGGAGAGCCGTACACCGCGGTACAAGGGAGAGCCGTACACCGCGGTACAAGGGAGAGCCGTACACCGCGGTACAAGGGAGAGCCGTACACCGCGGTACAAGGGAGAGCCGTACACCGCGGTACAAGGGAGAGCCGTACACCGCGGTACAAGGGAGAGCCGTACACCGCGGTACAAGGGAGAGCCGTACACCGCGGTACAAGGGAGAGCCGTACACCGCGGTACAAGGGAGAGCCGTACACCGCGGTACAAGGGAGAGCCGTACACCGCGGTACAAGGGAGAGCCGTACACAGCGGTACAAGGGAGAGCCGTACACAGCGGTACAAGGAAGAGCCGTACACAGCGGTACAAGGGAGAGCCGTACACTGCGGTACAAGGGAGAGCCGTACACTGCGGTACAAGGGAGAGCCGTACACTGCGGTACAAGGGAGAGCCGAACACAGCGTTGAAGGGAGAGCCGTACACTGCGGTACAAGGGAGAGCCGTACACTGCGGTACAAGGGAGAGCCGTACACTGCGGTACAAGGGAGAGCCGTACACTGCGGTACAAGGGAGAGCCGTACACTGCGGTACAAGGGAGAGCCGTACACTGCGGTACAAGGGAGAGCCGCACACAGCGTTGTAAGGGAGAGCCGTACACCAAGACATTGTGCATGACAGTGTTCCTGTTGTAAAGTTAAGAATACTTTACTACGTTTCTCAGGCAAGCTAATCCATGGCAGGAAGGATCATTGCAAGCTATTTTGCAATATTTATTCTCTGACAAGCAAATACCACCTGTCGCTTCACTGACGGGAATACTAACGTGGGTGGGGGGGAAGAGAAAAAGAGGGGGGGGAGAGAGGGGGAGGGAGAGTGAGGAGGTGGAGGGGAAAAGAGAGAGGAGGGAGGCAGAGCGAGGAGGGGTATGGAAGTGAGGCAGGAGGGAGAATGAGGAGGAAACAGGAGGGAGAATCACACTGTCTTCCCTCTCCCTGGGGGAAGGGAAGACAGTGTGAGGTGAGGTGAGAGGAAGGGAAGGCAGACGTGCGGCGGAGCATTAATTATGATTTATACAGTTTCATTAAAATGATTCTGCACAGAATAACAGTGACGATGGAAACAAAATAATGTCTGAAATCCATTTTCTACCGGTCATACTATAGATACTGCCCAGAGACAAACAACACCCAGACACAAACACTGTCACCACACACACACAGAGAAAGAGAAAAGAGAAAAGAGAAAAGAGAAAAGAGAAAAGAGAAAAGAGAAAAGAGAAAAGAGAAAAGAGAAAAGAGAAAAGAGAAAAGAGAAAAGAGAAGAGATAGCAGAGAAAGTGTTATGTTTTGTAAACAACACACACACACACACACACACACACACACACACACACACACACACACACACACACACACACACACACACACACACACACACACACACACACACACACACACACACACACACACACACACACACACACACACACACACACACACACACACACACACACACACACACACACACACACACACACACACACACACACACACACACACACTTTGTGTTTTTTAATCTACAATGCCCAAAGAGCCATCCTTTCCTCCAAAACACAACCTCTACCCGGTCCTCCTAAGATCCAAACAACGCTGCGTTTCCAGACATTCACTCCTGAAGTCGAGATTCTTACCAAATCTCCTTTGAAGCAAGTCCATGATATCAGTCAAAAATTCACTGAAGGGGACAAAACAAACAAGGATTTCAGAGATTGATTGATAAATTTGTAGCAAATACCAAACACAACACAACGGAAATGGATTAAATCAATCTAAATAGATCGAGGGACTCCAAGGAGGGTTCATATTGAACGGGAATCGTTAACTGGGATCAAGAGCACAGTAATGTGTGCACATAGACGTTCAAATATAAAGAAGATTGGCCTTGGAGCCGAGGTGGTAGAGTCACGGTCGGCATCAAGGATGTCCGTATTTGGCTCATCCATAAACTGTCATCCTGGTGTTTCACACGCAGGGTGATTCATCAACATGTGCATCGTCCCTCGGATGGACGTTAAACAGGCATCCCGTCTGTCGGGATTTGTTGGTGGACGTTAAACATCCCACCGCACAGTGTCCTTCACGAAGAGTAGAGGAGCCATCGCCAGGACCATGAACAAATTACAAATTTTGACCCAAAGCAGTGGAGGACACTGCATTAGCGGCGTAGCTGAACCCTCAGCCAATGATGCTACCCCACAGCCTCGTGCTGCATAAAAACAAAGAAATCATTATTAAAAACAAGTGGTGCCAGGCACAACAAATCCCACCGATTTAAGGCATAAAGTTATTTTGGGGATCTAATTTAAATTTGATACATCGAGCCTGGTGTGTTGGCGCAGTGGTTAGGGCAACGGCTTAGGATCCAAAAGGTCCTGAGTTCAAGCCCCGTTGAGCCACTGAATTAATACACCAGGGGGTTGACTCAGCCTGTCATCCTTCCGAGGTTGGCCAAATGAGTACCAGTGTACTGGGCCGGTGTATACCCCGGTTAAAATAGGTGTACCATATCCCTGTGTCATAAGAGGCGACCAGGGTTGCGTCAGGAAGGGCATCCGGCGTAAAACATGTGCCAAATCACTGTGCGGATAATACGGATGATCCGCTGTGGCGACCCCTAACGGGAGCAGCCGAAAGAAGAAGAAGATGAAGAACTTAAATTTGATACATCCTTAAACTGAATGTTGATTATAAGGAATAGAATAAGGAATATTTTAGTCTTATTTTGAAGTCAATTAAACCATTTTTGACGAAGCTATGACCGTAAAATGATTTTGACCTTTCAAGGCCATGTAAGGTCAAAGGTCATGGTGTCAAATGAAAGCGAATAAAGGACTTGATATATGTCTTCCATAGTAAACACGCATATTCCTAACCTTTTTTGATTTATAATGGGAAATATGTAATTTGACCGATGACATAATAATGCTTGAATGTGATAACTGTTGTTTAAACCATGGGTACGTGAAACTTGTAAATTATGTTAGTCTAGTGCTGGCCGCGTATGTCTGTAGAGTGTAGATATGGCCTGTAGAATTAATATTTATTATCCATCTCACCACACCAATCAAACATGTGTTATAATATATCAAATTAACATAATTTACAAGCTTCAAGTACCCGTGGTTTAAATAGTGCGTGGTGCACTTGATAATAAGGTTCACTATAAGCTTAGTTTGAAGTAAATCGGATCATTTTTGACGAACTTATGAGCGAAAAACGATTTTGACCTTTTCGTGACCTGACCTTGACCTTTGACCTAATTGGACCCAGAAGTTCATGGGGTCGTCCGAGGTGCATTGCCCACCTGTGGATACAATTCGACAGTGTTTGAGCCAGCCGTTTTCCCATAAAGTTGTATTTTCATAACCATGTTTTAGTTTTAATGGAAAATTTGTAATTTTGACCGGTGACCATGACCCCCAAAACTTCGGACCCGACCGATCTTCACGAATATGCATTTTTCACTATAGAAATGGGTAGGATTATTAGTGACAAATATAATAAGGTTCACTATAAGCTTACTTTGAAGTAAATCAGATCATTTTTGAGAAAGTTAGGAGCGAAAAACGATTTTGATATTTTCGTGACCTTGACCTTGACTTTTGATCTAATTGGACCCAAAAGTTAATGGTTCATTCGTCCAAGGTTCAAGGTCCAAGGTTCAGTCGTCCAAGGTTCATTGCCCACCTGTGGATTAAATTTGATAGTGTTTGCTAAAGCCGTTTTGCCGTAAAGTTGCTAACAGACAAACAAACAAACAAGCAGTCATAGATTGGTACTTACGAAATCGTCAACTTGACCTCTGACCTTGTCTAATAAAAGCTGTTTCTAGAGAAGGTAGCGACACAAACCAGAAGTTTCTACGATGATTCTGTACCAAACCATCAAAAATCGTGACGTCGACCGAAGCAAAAATCTCCATTTCTCCACGCAATTATTTAATATTATTTTATCAAAGTCACAAAACCGTAATATTCGGCCATCCACCAACAATCTTTACATAATCCGACGGCTTAGCGAGTCAGGCATGCGACGATAACCTTTATTGGGATAAAAAAAAGACTTTTAAACACCATCTTTCTCGAAAACACCGTCAGCGCGCACACGCAAAACCTTTACGTGACTCAACGACGCATCTGCTCGAACGCGCTGCACCACGTGACGAACCTTGAAGCGGCCAGTGAAATATTTTTTATACAATCTTAAAACGTCTCCAAAACATCCAATTTTTACCAGAATTTCGACAACCGAGTTTTAAAGGTCCTAAGCGATCGCAAAAACCGAAGAAAAAATTAAAATCGAAGTTAAAATGAACTCGTAACGTCGAGCGAAGCAAAAATACTCAATTTCTCCACGTGAATTTACGGAATTGTTTGACCTCACTGTGACCTTGACCTTTGACCAAAATCTAATCAGCGCTCACCATCACCCTCCTGAATCACCTGGTGTAATTTGACATTGGTAGCTTCTTCAGTTCTCGAGTTATTGTGCCTACAAACAAACACACACACACACACACATACACAAACAAACACACAAGCACACAAACACACAAGCACACAAACAAACAAACAAACAAACAAACAAACAGAGGACGGAAGTCATCAATATACGGGACGCGCGGGGCGACGGGACGTGGGGGGCGCCGGTACGCGGGGGACTACGGGACGGGGGGGGCTACGGGACGCGGGGGGCTACGGGACGCGGGGGGCTACGGGACGCGGGGGGCTACGGGACGCGGGGGGCTACGGGATGCGGGGGGCGACGGGACGTGGGGGGCTACGGGACGCGGGGCAAATCACACGAGACGGGGGCGGCGACATCGATAGACAATACCGGAAGTTCCAGGATTCCTCACTTGGAGAAGAAGTCCATGAAGTCCGAAGGGTTCTCGGAGGCAAGGAGGAGTTGCCGTTGATGAGACTCGGACATGCAGTGACACTTGAAGCCATTCTGGGGTATCACATGAAAGGGGGTCTGTCTTACATTGTGGTTCAACCACAACCACACAAGCGTTCACGGACGCGCACAAGTACAAAACCATCGTACAGTACGAATACAGTGCGTTGATTGTAACTCTGTCCTCACCTCATCCCGACACTGCTTCTGGCACATCTGGCAGTACCACCTCAACTTCTGTAACCCCTTGGCTTTAATTCGGTTCGCGATGGCTTTGGGCGTGAGGAATCCGCCTTTCTCTTTCCCCATGATTACTGTGTGCTTGTAATGGAGAACAAACACCTCACACCGACAAACCACCAACCCGAACGGGGAGAAACACAACGGAACGCGATTTACGACGAGGTCGAGAAAACTACTTTCCGGCGAGGTCGAGAAAACTACTTTCCGGCGAGGTCGAGAAAACTACTTTACGGCTATGTCGCAAAATGCGCTTTTCAGCTTTCTGGCAAGTTTCGTTCATTTTATTTCCTTTTTTTTGCCCGCTTTACCACGGATGTTGTTGAAAGATTTTTTTTTTTAATTGTAAAAGTTACTTTATATTCCAAGCCAGCGTATCGATCCAACACCGATTGTTGCTCGAAATACAGTACGAGTCATTGAACTGTATATAAGACAAGAAAGATTATGAGGTGCGAATTTGTCGCCAAGCGCCATCTTGGTATGCCCACTCGGAGCAGATACATTTTGACTCGCGTCATAAATTCTCGGGGCATCTTGAATAACGAATGTTAATTTTGAGTTGAAAGTATAGCCTGGTGTTGGCGCAGTGGTTAGGGCAGCGGCTTGGGATCCAAGAGGTCCTGAGTTCAAGCCCCGTTGAGCCACTGAATTAATACACCAGGGGGTTGACTCAGCCTGTCATCCTTCCGAGGTCGGCGAAATGAGTACCAGTATACTGGGCCGGTGTATACCCCGGTTAAAATAGGTGTACCATATCCCTGTGTCGTAAGAGGCGACCAGGGTTGCGTCAGGAAGGGCATCCGGCGTAAAACATGTGCCAAATCACTATGCGGATCATAATGGATGATCTGCTGTGGCGACCCCTAACGGGAGCAGCCGAAAGAAGAAGAAGAAGAATTTTGAGTTGAAAGTCAAAGTCAAAGATGTGAACACACTGAGTGAGTCTTTTAGTCCGACGAACCAAATTTTCAATTTTCATTCAAAATTTCACAACCTTGTGTTGCACAGCCGCCTGCTACACCGCTCGAGCGTTACTGCATCAGCTTGCCTTTCAGGAAGCCCACATGTGCTTAGGGCCAACGCGGGGATGAAATGCTCGGCAATACCCTCGCCGAACGACAGGGTATTACTGCCTTTGTAGTGTTGTAGATAGTAGAAAAATCGTGCAAATGATGATACAATCATCAAATTTGGCATTTCTGTTCTGCAGGGCTTTCTGATCAAATCTGCCCGATTGGCCATTTGAAAATCTAAATTTTGAAAAATTTGAAAGAAAAAAAAAAAACAGCAAAAAATTTTTTAAGTCACAGCTGGCTGAAATTCTTGAGGCGCAAGTTAGTCAGGAGGCCCAATGCAGAATAGTGTACGACCCTGCTGATTCCGTGTTAGAATAGTGCAACAGGTGTAAATTGACTGTCCAGACACACAGAAACGTGAATCAACTTGTTGCCAACTCTGGATATGGATAGTATGGCCGCCATGACAGTTTACAAAATGGTCGCCATTAAATACACTTTTCGTCATATTTCAGCCGCAAATTGACATGAAATTACAAAATTAGGGTCGATTTCCATGTTTTTGAGCATGCCTGAGCTGATGGGAGTATAGAAAAAAACATTGCTCCATCCATTTTGTAAAAATAATATGACTTGTTTTTCACTATATTATTTTAAAAGAAATGTTCAGGCTCGAATTAGAATGTCTGATTATACAAACCACAATCAATGAATTTTACAACTTTGCTATAAAATGAACCTAAACTACATAACTGTGTGTTTTTCTGTTACCCAGGACTAACTGAAAAATGAAAGCCGCAAGATTTCTCACAGGGGGTTCAAGGGATCGAGAAGAAGAAGAGCATGTAGACTGGAATAAATGCTTTATTTGCCAGGACAGTTCAAAAACTAGCAAGTCAACGCCACTTCGAAAGACTACAATCGTTGGTGTGAAAACTGTAGCTGAATGTTGCAAAGAAAGAGAGAAATATAATGACGCTAAATATGTTGACTCATTCTCAAGAATCAGAAAATATTCTGTACCGGAGCACGTCGAAAAGATTCAATGGCACAAATTCTGCTATAGTGACTTTACTCACGCACAAAAAAATAGACAGACTGAAGTCAAGGATTCAGCCACAATCTGTGACTTACGCAGAAGAGATACCCACAACATCAGGTTCCTCAGAGAAATACCATGTCCCAAAGTCACTAAGATCCGCGCACAGCGCTATGGATTGGTCAAAATGCGCTTTCTGCCAGACTGACATTCCTGGAAAAGCTGGTGTCCTGACAAATGTTGAATTTGATCACACATCATCCAGGATGCTTAGTTTGGCCCAATTTGACCCCACCATGCGTCACAGGTTTGCAGGTGTTTCAGACTTGATGGCAGCTGAAGGTAAATATCACCTCAAGTGTTATGTTTCTTTTCGCAGAAAGTATAAAAAGGAGAGTGGAGAGAAAAACCAGTCTCCTGAAAGCATCTGTTTCAGAAATGTGATGAACCAGCTTGAGAAAGAGCTGCAGAAGGGACATGTGTTTACCCTGAAAAACATCTGGGAACACTACAGCATGCTGTTATTGAATGTTTTTGGAATTGAGGCTGGAACCTACAAAAGCTACAATTTCAAGCAGAAAGTGGAGGTTCACTTTGATAGTGACAAGGTGACATTCGTGCAGCCATTGGATGTCACAAAACCCCTCATAGTTGCGTCCTCAACTGTGACAAAGTTTGCCATGAGAACCGCCGTGAATGATTTATCTGAAGAAGGTGAAAGTTCTGAAGAAGATGAATTGGCCCAGTGCAGTCTGCCTCATCATGAGAACGAAATCCTTAGCTGGATCTTCAGAGTGGGCATAAAGATTTACAGTGACGTAAAACACTCTCCAGGGCATAGCATTATCGGTGGACTGAACACAGAAAATGCAGAGCGAATTGTACCTGAAACCCTGTACATGCTTGTAAAGCTTCTTTGTGGTGGTGACAGCACTGACAAGATGGACAATGAAGAAGCGGATGAGACAGATACCAAGAACAAAGTTCTGAGCATCTGCCAAGACATTATTCATGTGGCTTCAGGAGGCAAAAAACTGACCCCCAAACACCTGGGCCTTGGCCTTGGCACACTTTCGAGAGCATGTACACTGTTGAAGTCAAAGTGGGAAAGGAAAAAATGGTCACACTAAAGGCAGACAGAAAACTTCTGACACGTGTGGTGACAGCAATGCATGCAGGCCGAGACGTTGACATGAACAAAATGCTGGAGCAAGAGATATGCACAGTTCCTCTGTCATTGGCAATGCCTAATGGCAGATTACGTCTACCTCTGAACAAAGCTGACCTTGGCAAGATTCTCCAGCAAGGCTTGCCAAACGTTGCTCCAGAACCGTTATCGACATTCACTATCATCGATGGCATGGCACTGATCCAGGCACTCGGGAACAGGATGAATGCTAAAACGCTTGGTGAATGGGCAGATTCTGTTGCAGATCATATTAGTCATGTTTTTTCCAACTATTGCTCCAGGGTTGATCTTGCCCTTGATCAGTATAGAAGAAAACGATCAAATCAACGGCTCGAAGTCAGAGGATACGGGGCAAGAAAGCAATCAGAAGAGACGTGCAAACAAGAAGCCAGTCCATGGGGCAATGGAATACACTCATCTGCCTCGATGAAAACAAAGCTAGCTTAGCAAATTTTCTATGCACAGAGTTAGCAAACAAGTTCCAGAATCAGGAACAGGAGCTGGTACTGAATGGAGGCTTCACAGATCCTGCAAAAGTGTGGACGTCGTCAGGGAGAGATGTCTCACACTTGTCATCTCCTGAGCACGAAGAGGCTGATACTCGCATTCTTCTCCATGCCAAGGAAGCATATGAACAGGGGTACATGCAAACTGTTGTTGTTAGCCGGGACACTGATGTCCTCATTCTCCTTGTTGCCTATCAGCCGCATCTCAGTCCCTTTCTCTGGATGAATGCAGGGACACCCAAAAAGCAACACTACATTCCCATTGACTCCATCAATATCCCAGATTCGCAGAGGGAGTCACTTCTGGCATTTCATGCAGTGACAGGTTCAGACAGCACAAGCCAGTTTGCTGGAATTGCGAAGCGCTCTGCATGGGCTGTCTTTCAAAACAACTCCCACCTGTTGAATAACCTAGGCAAAGAGGAAATTCCTGATGAGAGTGTGATTGCAGATGCTGAGTCATTTGTCTGCAGGCTTTATGACCCTCATGGCCAAGATAACTCAATTCAGCGAGTAAGATGTGATCTGTTTCTCAGTCTGACCAAAGCTATTGAGAATCTGCCTCCAACTCGCGATGCTCTGATTCTACACATCAAGCGAGCGCACTACCAGACTTTTGTGTGGAGAAGAGCCTTGGAATCTGAACCACATCTCCCTGCACCTGAGAACTGTGGGTGGGAACAGGTCGTCAAAGATGGCAACGAGACATTTCAGCCGCGACTCATGACTGCACAGCCTATTACTGCTTACTGTGTAGAACTGACGACATGCAAATGCCGTGGGTCATGCTCAACTCGACGGTGCAAATGTACACGGAATGGACTGCCTTGCACGAAAGCATGTGGATGCAAAGCCCTTTGTAGGAACCCGTTCAGTGTACAAGCCGATCAATAGCTCTGAAAATTGTACTTGGGTGTTCTCACAACACTTTTCTCTTCTGCAAAGCAACGTAATTTTGTGTTAGAAAGAATCTGACAGCTGTTGAAATAACCTTTGACTGACTGTAAACCCATCTCCATCAATAGTGCTAAACATTTTCTTTTTCACATTTGTTGCTCGTATGTGCATTTTCAATTTCGTCTTTAAGTTGTCAATTATGTGAAAAGTTGTGATCCAGTACAAAAATAAAGCACAAAATAGTGTTCCTCGTGTCAGATTACATAGTATTTCACAATCATGACAAATTTCTGGCTAGTACAATTTGCAGTAAGAAAAAGACTAAATCTGATGGCGGCCATTTTGATTACTGTTATGGCGGCCATAATATTCAGATGCAGACTTGGCAACAAGTGGAACTAGACTTGGTCATGCCTAGACTCTTCAAAAACACCAGTTGCACCATTCTAACATGAAATCAGCAGCGAACCTATTTTCTAGGCTAGCTACAGATTTTGGCTTCTAGACTAAGTGAACATCCTAGACAGAGAACCCAGGGGAGATGCGGTCATCATTGATTGCTCAGCACTTATCAATGCCCTACCTCCACGCACTTCAAAGATATTTGATGCTTGTATCATCATTTGCACGATTCCTCTCAAAAATTGCTGTTATCTGCCCCACTATTGGGTCCGTTTGTTACTTGGCGAAAAAAAATTGTTTTGCCAAGTATGTTGATCTGTCTGTCTGTCTGTCATCACTATATAGCCAGATCTGTCTGTGTGTCTGTGTGTCTGTCACACGATTTTTGGCCACATTTTTCAAGCAATCGTTCTGAAATTGTGTGTGCGTGTCGGTGACCGGCCAAGGACAGCAACGCTTCATTTTAGTGAAGATCCGAATCCGAATCCGGATCTGAATTTTTCAAGTGATTCTTCACCATTGAGAGATCAGGCCGAAACAGATATAAATAACACAATATCTCAACAAGCTGATGGATGGATTGGCACCAAACTTGGAGACACGTTGAGAGTGTTCGGGTTGTTCCATCACAATCCCACAAGAGAAAAATGTCAAAAGATATCTTGATGGTTAATTATCCATCAGAAGGTTGTGGCATCGTCACGTGATGTCATTCCAAGCTTGTTCAGTTGTTTTTGAAAATATTTAATCCCTCGATGATTTTACCTTTTTAAAATGTTTTTTTTTCTTTTCTGTATATATATATATATATATATATATATATATATATATATATATATATATATATATATATATATATATATATATATATATATATATATATATGTATATACATATATATGTATGTAGCATCAGGAAGGAAACAGTTTGCCTTCCAGACATTGTATTAGATCGACCACACATGTCCCGCTCGGGCACAACTTCCCCAGGCAGGACAGTGTGTCTCACCAGAACACTGTACCACTATTTAAATAATCAGTACACTGTACCACTATTTAAATAATTAATCAGCACACTGTACACCATGCACTAGCTGTCTCACCAGCACACTGTACCACTACTTAAATAATCAGCACACTGTACACCATGCACTAGCTGTCTCACCAGTACACTGTACCACAATTTAAATAATCAGCACACTGTACCACTATTTAAATAGTGAGTACCACTATATTTAGACAATCAGCACACTGTACCACTATATTTATATAATCAGCACACCGTACCAATATTTAAATAATCAGCACACTGTACAGCATGCACTAGCTGTCTCACCAGCACACTGTACAGCATGCACTAGCTGTCTCACCAGCACACTGGAGCACTATTTAAATAATCTGCACACTGTACACCATGCACTAGCTGCCTTATCAGCACACTGTACCACTATATTTATACAATCAGCATACTGTACCACTATATTTATATAATCAGCACACTGTACCACTATATTTATATAATCAGCACACTGTACCACTATATTTATATAATCAGCACACTGTACCACTATATTTATATAATCAGCACACTGTACCACTATATTTATATAATCAGCACACTGTACCACTATATTTATATAATCAGCACACTGTACCACTATATTTATATAAGCAGCACACTGTACCACGATATTTATATAAGCAGCACACTGTACCACGATATTTATATAATCAGCACACTGTACCATGATATTTATATAATCAGCACACTGTACCACGATATTTATATAATCAGCACACTGTACCACTATATTTATATAATCAGCACACTGTACCACTATATTTATATAATCAGCACACTGTACCACGATATTTATATAATCAGCACACTGTACCACTATATTTATATAATCAGCACACTGTACCACTATATTTATATAATCAGCACACTGTACCACTATATTTATATAATCAGCACACTGTACCACTATATTTATATAATCAGCACACTGTACCACTATATTTATATAATCAGCACACTGCACCACTATATTTATATAATCAGCACACTGCACCACTATATTTATATAATCAGCACACTGTACCACTATATTTATATAATCAGCACACTGTACCACTATATTTATATAATCAGCACACTGTACCACTATATTTATATAATCAGCACACTGTACCACTATATTTATATAATCAGCACACTGTACCACTATATTTATATAATCAGCACACTGTACCACTATATTTATATAATCAGCACACTGTACCACTATATTTATATAATCAGCACACTGTACCACTATATTTATATAATCAGCACACTGTACCACTATATTTATATAATCAGCACACTGTACCACTATATTTATATAATCAGCACACTGTACCACTATATTTATATAATCAGCACACTGTACCACTATATTTATATAATCAGCACACTGTACCACTATATTTATATAATCAGCACACTGTACCACTATATTTATATAATCAGCACACTGTACCACTATATTTATATAATCAGCACACTGTACCACTATATTTATATAATCAGCACACTGTACCACTATATTTATATAATCAGCACACTGTACCACTATATTTATATAATCAGCACACTGTACCACTATATTTATATAATCAGCACACTGTACCACTATATTTATATAATCAGCACACTGTACCACTATATTTATATAATCAGCACACTGTACCACTATATTTATATAATCAGCACACTGTACCACTATATTTATATAATCAGCACACTGTACCACTATATTTATATAATCAGCACACTGTACCACTATATTTATATAATCAGCACACTGTACCACTATATTTATATAATCAGCACACTGTACCACTATATTTATATAATCAGCACACTGTACCACTATATTTATATAATCAGAACACTGCACCACTATATTTATATAATCAGCACACTGTACCACTATATTTATATAATCAGAACACTGCACCACTATATTTATATAATCAGCACACTGCACCACGATATTTATATAATCAGAACACTGCACCACTATATTTATATAATCAGCACACTGCACCACTATATTTATATAATCAGAACACTGCACCACTATATTTATATAATCAGCACACTGTACCACTATATTTATATAATCAGCACACTGTACCACTATATTTATATAATCAGCACACTGTACCACTATATTTATATAATCAGCACACTGTACCACTATATTTATATAATCAGCACACTGTACCACTATATTTATATAATCAGCACACTGTACCACTATATTTATATAATCAGCACACTGTACCACTATATTTATATAATCAGCACACTGTACCACTATATTTATATAATCAGCACACTGCACCACTATATTTATATAATCAGCACACTGCACCACTATATTTATATAATCAGAACACTGCACCACTATATTTATATAATCAGCACACTGTACCACTATATTTATATAATCAGCACACTGTACCACTATATTTATATAATCAGCACACTGTACCACTATATTTATATAATCAGCACACTGTACCACTATATTTATATAATCAGCACACTGTACCACTATATTTATATAATCAGCACACTGTACCACTATATTTATATAATCAGAACACTGCACCACTATATTTATATAATCAGCACACTGTACCACTATATTTATATAATCAGCACACTGTACCACTATATTTATATAATCAGCACACTGTACCACTATATTTATATAATCAGCACACTGTACCACTATATTTATATAATCAGCACACTGTACCACTATATTTATATAATCAGCACACTGTACCACTATATTTATATAATCAGAACACTGCACCACTATATTTATATAATCAGCACACTGTACCACTATATTTATATAATCAGCACACTGTACCACCATTTACATAATCTGCACACTGTACCACGAAATTTATATAATCAGCACACTGTACCACTATATTTATATAATCAGCACACTGTACCACGAAATTTATATAATCAGCACACTGTACCACTATATTTATATAATCAGCACACTGTACCACGAAATTTATATAAGCAGCACACTGTACCACTATATTTATATAATCAGCACACTGTACAGTAGGGTAAGAATACTGATTCTGGCTCACTTTTCCCCATGTAAATGAATGGGGGATTTTCAGCGATTCCTATTTTTTTTTCCCTAAAAATAAACCCCCTTTTTATCCCAAGGTATATTTATTTGTCTCCCCTTTTAACCTGGAGGTTGAACCTCATTGAATTGAACACCTGGGGGTTGAACAGCTCACTCATTGAACCTATAAAGATTTGTTCATTCTCAAATTCCTTCAATAGTTTAATTTTCTTTGCACAATAATCCCCATCTAAAATATTGACAAACAAAACATTTGAATCTTTATATTTTTGAAGATACCCCTTTTGTGCCATTACGAAATGATAAACTTCTCTTAATGCTCTTGTTTGACCACCTCCTGAGCCACAGGTTATTTTTTTGTTAAGCCCCGCCCACTTTTCTTTAAGCCCCACCCACTTTTGCTAAGCCCCGCCCACTTTCCACAAGGTATTCAATAAGCCACGCCCACTTTTCTTTAAGCCCCGCCCACTTTTCTTTAAGCCCCACCCACTTTTGTTAAGCCCCGCCCACTTTGCACAAGGTATTCAATAAGCCCCGCCCACTTTTCTTTAAGCCCCGGCCACTTTTGCTAAGCTCCACCCACTTTTCGTGAGGTATTTTTTCTAAGCCACACCCACTTTTTCTGAGCCCCGCCCACTTTGCTAAGCTCCGCCCACTTTTCATGAGGTATTTTTTCTAAGCCACGCCCACTTTTCCTAAGCCCCGCCTACTTTTGCTAAGCCCCGCCCACTCTTACATCATTTCCAGTTCATCTCTGACTCACAAAGAAATCACTAGAAAATTACAGGATGTTATGGTTTTGAAAAATTTCCCAATGAAGGCTTGCCTAGGCTTGCCCAGGGAATTTCCAAAGGAAACCACACCCACCAGTCTTTCCCTATAAAAGCTTCAAGCCCAGGCTCCATTTTAAACATTTGTTTTTGCTGGCAATGGTGTGCTGTGTGCTTGCCTGGAACTCTCTGTGTTGTATGGAACTAAACCTTCAAGTTGATGAACTGGATTCAAACCTCTTATCTGTTGAGGTAAGATTTTTATTTTCCTATTTTCAAACTTTGATTGAAGCATACTCATTTAATAATTAAATAACGAAATTAATACATTATTATTTTCTCTCACAGGAAATTGTGTCTGAAATACGAAATGAAAATACTGCTTTTGCTACAACTTGGGGCGAAATTGTTGGCTTGGTTGAAGACCTTATGAGCGACCAAGACCCACAGAACGAGTTCGTCCTTGATGACCCAACCAAAGAGTTATACCTTGGAGACCAGCAAAATCCTGAAAAAGAGTTTTACAGCAATAGTACTCATTGTGAGTTATCAAGACAATACCCACTGAACAAGTTATACGTTGATGAGCCAGAATACAAGTTTTACCTTGGAGACTCACAAATTTTGAAAAAATCAGTAAATGAGTTCTGCCTTGATGGTTTAAATAACTACCTTGGAGACTTGGAAAGTTGGGTTTATTTTGAAGACTTGAAATGCCACCACTCTTTGGGATTTAAACCTATCAAGAAAGTTCTTACTCCCTCTTTCTATGTCATCAAACCTGAAAGCCTTAAAAGACAGAATTGGAAGAAGAGAAAAAAAAAAAACGTAAAAAAAAAAATATATATATATATATATATATATATATATATATATATATATATATATATATATATATATATATATATATATATATATAGGTGGAAATCTCATTTTGAAAAAGACATTGTGTTGGGTGAGGATTGAGTTGGGGTTGAGATTTTGAATGTGAGGGTTGGGGTTGAGATTTTGAACGTGAGGGTTGGGGTTGAGATTTTGAATGTGAGGGTTGGGACACACACACACACATACACATCAACAAACAAAAGTTAAGCCTTGACTATTCAGTTGAGGATTCTGTGTTTGGGGTTCACAGATCTAAGAACGTCCACCCCTTGACACACATTATATACTGTTATACACCTCGGACTTGGCCCTCGAGTGTCCACAACGGTGTATAGTAGGAGGGAGTGAAGCGCCAACCTATTGCTCCCATTGCACACACACACACAAACAAAAGTTAAACCTTGACTATTCAGTTGAAGATTCTGTGTTTGGGGTTCACAGATCTAAGAACGTCCCCCTTGACACACATTATATACTGTAATACACCTCGGACTTGTCCCTCTAGTGTCCACAAAGGTGTATTATCTGCTTAGTTTTGTCTTTTGTAATTCCTGTGAATAAAATGAACCTAAAATCTCTTCCCCTTCCAAATCATATATTTTATAAGTCCAAGGAACCATATCTATTACATCAACAATTTTAAAAAGTTATTTCGTCCATCGTTCAGTAAAACCCTTTTCAAAATGAGATTTCCACCTATATATTCTTACGATATCACCAACTTTGAACTTAGGTTTTCTGACATTAATCTCTTTTTCATATTTTAATTTTGTAAATGTTTCTGATGGTTTCATATTTGTTGACGTGTGAATCGTGTCATTATACTTATCCACAATATCCTGAATAAAAGATGACCATTGTTGTGAACCGAGTTGTGTGAATTTTTTATATAGTCTCTCTTTTAAGGTACGATTAAAACGTTCAACAACAACTGCCTTCCCTTCATTAAAGGTACTGTATAATGTAATACTGTTATTTTTTAGAAAATTCATAAATGTCTTGTTATAAAACTCTCTACCCTCATCAGTCCACAATTTTTTAGGTTTTCTCTTACTTTTATTAAATATCTGTTGAAAAGCTAACATAAGAGTATTACCTGTTTTGTTTTTTAAAGGGACAACCCACGCATATCTACTCCTCAAATCAATAACGGTTAAAGCATACTTGTACCCCTTATCATTATTGAGTTCAATCAAATCAGCAGACCAGATATAATCAACTTCCTTGGAATAAACTTTCCTTCTCTGAAACTTTGTGAATATTGGTTTATGTAATTCATCAGCTAATTGCTCTTCAGTCTTAATGGCATCATTAGAGCCTATAAGTTTTTTGAATTTCCAAGTCCAAGTTTCAATTTAGCACTGATCATCTTCTTCACGATGATCATATCAACTTTTTCTCTCAAGGTTGGATTTTGTATCAGAGACAAATTATACAACATTTCTCTATCGGCTTCATGCTTTTCTTCCAACGTTGTGGTATTCCCATAATCAATATCGTGTCTCATGCACACTTCATCAATCTATTGATTGGTTCACTCCAGGATTTAGGATTGTCTGCCTCATCTAATCTTTTATCCAAGTTTGTGCCTGGACCACAGAAAGAATACCCTGGAAGATGTAATTCCCCTGGTATTCCAGTAGTTGTAAATTTACTTCCTGATAAAAACTTTTGTATATCTCCTCCGAGTTTGTGTTTGGAGATAAATTGATTTTTTTTTTTGAACCACACACCGAACATATACCTTTTTGTATAACCCTGTTATTTTTACTTTTAATATATGAAATATTTTTAGTATTAGTTTTCTTTTTACATTTGAGACAATAACTCATTTATTTATGAGAAAAATTCCTGCAGAGTGCAAAAACCTTTTTAGTTTCCAACATGCACATTTGAATCTTAATTTTTAAAACATAAAGAATCCTTAGAAATGCATTCACTCTCTCCTCCATTTATTTAAGAAAAAACTTGAATTAAAATGAATAGCTTGACGATGTCAATAGTCTTGAAGAAAATATTGCAAATAGACTTGTCAATTCTTTGTTTTCCTCCTCGGTGGGTTGAGTTATTTTCTGTAATACCACCAATCTTTTTTGAATCTCACTGGTTTCCATATTTTGATATTTATTCATTCTCTCTCTTTCCTCCCTCTCTCTCTTCTCTCTTTCCTCCTTCTCTCTCTTCTCCTTTTCCTCCTTCTCTTTCTTCTCCCTCTCTCTCTTCTCTCTTTCCTCCCTCTCTCTATTCTCTCTTTCGTCCTTCTCTCTCTTCTCCTTTTCCTCCTTCTCTTTCTTCTCCCTCTCCTCCTTCTCCTTTTCCTCCTCTTCCCTCTCTTCTTCAACTCCTTCCTCATCCCTTACTATCCTTGAATCGCTTACACCCCATAGAATATTATACATATATTCATCAGGATTTCTTGTTATTCCTGTATCCAAAATAATTTTTTTACAACAGGAAACCAATAAAATTTCTTTTGAATTTCTAAAAGAGCCTTACCTTTTCTTAACCTTATAATTTTTTCATTATTTAACATTCTAATTAAATCTAAAGTTGTCGGTTTATCAACATCAGCATAATGCCAATCTTTTATTGAAAATACCTCATTCTTATGTTGTAGAACATATTTATTAAAATAACGAATACCTTTTTCTTGAAGGTATGCTTGGACACAGAAATGATAATTTTCTTGAAGCCTTCTTGCTGTCATTTATGTATTAGAAATATATGTTAGAATAATATTATGGCACGAAACACCTCCCCATCTTCCCATAGTTAAATCATTTTGTATTTCCTTACTTATTATATATAATCCTGTTTTTTCTGTTTTCATGAGATAAACAAGGGCAAAACCATTATTATATTTACCCTTATTAAATTCTTTTATTTGTTGTTTACTAATCGTGGCTCCACAAAACTCATTCTCGATACCAAGTGCATAATATTCTTCCTTACGAGACTGATTTAATTGTTCCAGGTCTTCGAGGTTAATTTTAAATGACCAATTATACCCTAAATCATTCATATCATACCCCCATTGTTCTATTCTCATATAAACGATACGCCCTTCTTTATAAAAATTTATTTTAATTCGAACTGTGAATTCTGTATGACCTGGAGATAATATCAACACTTCTGTATCTTTGGAATACACAGCCGTTTTATTTAAGGATATATATTGTGATAAATCGCTTAATCTCACCAAGTCATTCGCGTCAGTCGGGCTTGGATAATTTTTTAATTTAAAAGCATTTTTCATGTTAATATTTTTGGTTATATTATATTTATGTCGTTCAGCCTGTGCCTTTGTGTAATAATTTGATAAATCAATATCCAGTTCTTGAGATACACCAAAGATAGAACCATCTTTACCAACATAAGTCATTTATATTAGATTAAAAATAATATCATAAATTTTTTTATTTTTGTTGAGTTGAAATAACACATATAGACATAATTGACCACAACACTTGGAATTTAATTCTTGGACTTGAAATGTTTGATAAACACCATTCTGTAAGAATTTTATAACTTCAACAGGTGGTGGAAGGCCAAAACTATCAAAATAATATTTGTCTTGACTATTAAAAATACAAACCCAATGAGAACCGTTCCCATTATTATCTTCTAAGTTCATAATAATATTCTTTGTATGTTTCGGCACATTTGTTAATTCATCTCTCATACAAATAACCACATTATGAATTTTTAATTTCTTACAATATTTGACAAGTTGTAAATTTGATGTTGTATTCTTTCCAAATTTTTCCAACCACTCATCAATGCTCATTTATTTATTAGAAAGATATAATCCATTACCTCTTTTCGTTAATTTTACACCTGCTTGTGCAATAGAAGAAAGCATATCTCCAACTAACAATCTCGCTTTATCAGGCAGACCTTCAAGTTTTTCAGCAAAATCTACAATTACGCCACTTCCACTAATTTGTTTCTCCAACTCTTTGTTATGTCTTTCCAATTCTTTTTGAGCCTGGAGTTGAGCCTTCCTTTCGTTGGCAGTTTTCACCGCTGTTGAAATACCACCCGTCAATGCTCCAACCGCACTTAAACCAGCAAATAAAGGAATTAGAAATGGGAGAAATCCTCCACTCGTCTCTCTTATTGAATATTTTTTCAACATTGGTTTTGTCATTTTAATTTTAAGTGAGCCAGTGTCATTCAAGATTTTAACCTGTTCTCTTGTGAGCAAAACATCAATTCTTACTGCTCCTTTTCTCTGAATTGTATTAACGTTAATCGTACAAGGCTTTTGATTTTGAACACAAGATGATAGTTTATGAAGATTGATTTGATTAACATATACCCCAGTTGGTACTTTGCCACTCATTTATTTAACAAAAAATTATGTGAGACTAATCATCACACCATTATCTGTATTAATCTGCAATTCTGTTTCTTCCAAAAGCAAACAATATGTATCAACTTCTTCACTCTCTCCTCTTTCAATGTATAGGGAAGTATCCACTCGATTAGACTTTATAGTTTCCTTTTGAGCGCTCAGGTCAAACGCATAGATTGTATACAAACTTTTAAATGCTGTCATATCCAAAATAGGTTCTTTATTTCCATTACTTTCACACACCTTTTGGTAAGACTTGTATGCTTCAGCAAAATCATTTTTTTCCCAATTAATTTCCAATCTATCTCGTGGATAAAATGTTCCATCTCGAGAAACGCGAAGTTGTTTCACCTTAGCATTATCACTCAATGCATTATTCTTATCAGTCGCAGTATCACCATCTGGCTTTTTAAAAATCATCCACAGATATCGTGGCTTTCCTTCCAGAACACCCAGATTCCACGTGTAAGTAGTTTGGTTGAGTTTAACGTGTTGACATCTTCTTTTGTGGTATGATACACTGAGTGGTTTCTTTGAGTTAAGTCTTCGATTCAACATCTCTTCTGTTTTAAGATTAGGAGTATATTCACTGATATACCAACTCATCTCCTCAATTACAAATTTATTCTGTTCACCAAAAGCACTACCAACACCAAAAAGCAATCTATTTTCATTATCATTCCTTTGTAGTTGAAATCTAATTTTAAGACCATACAGAACTTTATCATGATCACAAAATCCAAATATACCTTTAAGAGGAACTGCCACAGTAAAACTATTTTCTGCTTTTGTATCATCATTATACATTCCTTTCCTTTGAATATATCCAGGGTCTGTGTTTGTTCCCGTTGACATATCAGGAATAAAACCTTCGACAGACCCCTTTCCCATTCTATCACTGAATGTATAGAGTGTAAATTTCATCATTTCAGATACAGCAGAGACATAATCAACCGCTTCAACTTCTTGTGTTCCAATATACAATCGCACACTATCAAACATTTTCCAGAAGAAATCATTTACAAGTGTAGCGTTTGTGTTATTCCCAGCCTTAGTGAATTTAAATTTACACAACAAGAAACTTTCGGAGAGATTCAAATAGGTTTGTTGATTATTTATTTCAAAACTTTTTGTACCATTTGTATTCCAGTCTGTTCCAGTTATTGCATTTACCTTGAAGTAATCTTCTTTTTAGTGGAGTTTGAGATAATAATAGTATCATCCAAATCATAGATACTATCAATTGCTTCCATACTTGTATTTATTTAGGAAAAAAGATGTTAAAACTTTTGAAACCCTGATCCAAGTATTTGAATTATTTTCTGTCGTTCTTGGGGGGACAACTGAGTTTTACCTTTCTTAATTTCTTTTATTGCTTGTAATTTATGAGATTCCTTCTGAGCATCTTTTGTACTCTTTACAGCACCTGCTACATTTCCCACAGCAGAAGCAGTTGAACCAATTAGGTCTTTATGTTTAAGAATAGTTGAACCAATACCCATGAGAGTATCAATTATCCCATCTCCTCTAAATTGATGTCCGACACCCCTTTGTCTCTTAGGTTTATAGTATCCTCTACCAAGATACATACCTTCACCCTTATAGTATGGGGAAAGAAACATCCCATCCCCTGTAATTATTTTATATTTTCCCAACTCGTGTTTCCTCACAATAACCATCGTATTTATTTATTGGAAAACTTCACGTAGGTGAATTCTGATGGATATAACTTCTCCATTAAAATAAATCACACGATTATCTTGGTCGGTTATCCTAAAATTTACTCTGTGTATGGTTTTTCCTGACACAGGGAGATAAACCTAATTTTTAGGTTCCATATTGAATTTATAACCAATTGGGGTTGAGTATGCGCTGAATGAAAATATTGTATTTGTTTTTTTTCCATCATTATAAGCACCATCAATCAAATCACAGTGAATTAACACCGAATTTATTCCTGAGGATATTTGAATGACATTATCACTGTAAAACGTCCCATTAGTTTCAATCTTTTTTGAGGAGAAACCCAATAACTCTCTAAATGAATTATCAATTGTGAAATCAACCTTGTAGTTATTTTTAACTTTAATCGTTGATTTTGAAGTATGTTTTTGAATGTTTATAACAATATTTTTTGGTTCATCACCCTGTTCTTTCATAAGACGAGCAATTTCGGAAGATATTTGAGAAATCTCGTATGCTCCGGGTGAGACTGTTATCGTTTTGTATCCACTTCCCGGATTATAACGAAACTTGTCATTTTTCTCGGTTATATTAAATAAGGTATTATAAGTTTCCATGGACAATAAAGATGCCTCATATTCTTTTGTTGTGTCAAGTTGTAGTGGGTATGGGAATGAAGATGTGTGGTTGCTTGTTGTGAAATTAAAACTCAGGATTGTGCTTCTCATCTTATTTAATATGAGATAAAATGTCTTTATATTGAGATTTATTAATTATTTTCATGTTCATCAACTGGTCTAAAATGGCTGATGCTTCATTAAAACAATTGTTATTTCCAGCCTTCTTACTGCCTAACAACAATAACAGTCTATTAACTAATTGCGATGGGTCATTTGGAAGAAAACTAATACCTGAACCAAGGATACTTAAAGCCTGAATAATGTGTTTCTCCTTCTCATTCTTCCTACTTTTACCAGAAAGAATAACCTTATAATTTAGAGTGTTCAGCAAATCAATATATACTCTATCATCATTATTTTCCATATCCAATGGTTTATCAATATACTTTGATTCATCCCTCACAGTTGAACCTTGTCTTCCATCTTTTGTGAGAAGAAACATTAATCTCGGAGTTAGTTTAACAGGGGGTTGAGCAGAACTTAAGAACCTTAATTCATCATTAAATATCAATACCTTTTCTTGAACAAGATGAAATATTGCTGGTTGTTCTGTTGGAATGAGTCCTGCTTTGGTTTTTGAATCCGCTGAATATTCATTGTTTTGAACAGCATTCACAATATAATCAGGGGTTGATTAATCTCTTCCAGTTGTTGAAATAAACCTTCATCATATTCTAATTCTCCAATATGCTCTAATTCTTCCTCCGTCATTTGACTGAAATCTTTTAACATTTGGAGCTTTCTGGGAGTATATTCTACTGTGGGAACTGTGGAAACATCTTTCATTTTTTCTTGGGAAGTTTTTAAAAGTGGTTTAAAAAATTTCTCTTGTTTTCTTTCAAATACTTCTTCGCCCGTTAGTTTCTGTCTGCGTTTCTTCTTTATGTCTTCCTGCTGTTTTACAACTTTTGAAACCAACTCTTGATGTTCCTTAAATCTTCTTGCTCTTTCTTTTGTATCCATTTATTTATTGTAAAATATCATTTAATGAATTGTAAAGATTAACAGGGAAATTTTCCTTTTCTTCATCATTCAAGTAGATGTGTTCAAATAAATCCTTTTCTTTAAATATTTCATCAAATTCTTTATTAACATTAATGCGAGTTGTAATTTCTTCTTCACTAATCCTTGCATCTCTGCTTTTCATACGTTTGCGTTGAGTTTCTTCATCAACATCAAAACCGAATGATAAAATCTTCACCCCGCTCAGATATTTAATAATTTGTCTCGTTCCTTCTGGATTAGTTTCTAATATCCCAACACCACCAGATTTTAGTTTCCTTAACTCACTCTTACAATGTGAATATTTTGTTGTACCAAGAGAAACCTCCTCAAATATTTGTCCTTCATTCCTCAATCGCATATGTTCCTCCACTGAAATATAGTGATAATCTTCACCTTTTACTTCTCCAGGTCTTATTGCTCTAGTTGTTGTTGATACAATGCGTATCACGGGGTGTTTTTAAGTAAATTTACAATATTCTCATTTGTACTACACAAGATCATTGATTTATGAAAGTTTTATTCAGAAGCAGATTTACCCACAAGATTTATAATAATAGTTGTCATTTATATATGTAATTGTTTATAAAACAAAAAATATATCCCTTAATATCTCATCTTGTTTCACAACAATATATTTATATTTTTCAGTCGTGTGCTTCATGTAATCCTCAAATTTCTTTTTACTACATAATGTAGAACAATTATCTCTCCAAAAATTATTGATATCTATTGAATTTAACTTGAATAAAATAAAAGTATTAGCATTGTTTCTGATGGAACGACGAGGAAGTTGAAAGTACGATTGACTAAGATAAATACAATTACAAGAAGAATGTCTCCCTCTTGTGTAGTAGCTGTCCATTACCGTTTGGTTTCTCTCATTAACACAATCATCAAAGATAACGAGGTTCTTTTTTGATTTATCCAAATCTTGGGGAGACGGTATATCATCCGTATTATCACTAAGAATACAAGTTATCGGATTTGATTTCTTTTTACATCTCTGTGTATCACAAAATAGTTGAATTATATCTTCAATGTTATTTTCATTTAGGTTTTTTGACATTTAAATAAACCGATTATATCTTGTTTTTGAAGACCAGCATTAAAACCTTGTGATAGTAGTTGATACTCTGGTTGAAAACTCGACTTTGTGAAAATTATTAAATTATCATAATCTAAAAAGTTGGGAGTGAGGAGCATTTTTAAAAGTAAGCAGGTTTTTCCACATCCACTTGAACCAACTATGAGACATCTTAATGAATTTGGGAGATTGTTATGGTTGTTAAATTTTATCTTATTTTCCCAAATAGGTAAAAAATCATTCATTTATATATTTAGAAAACAAGTTATTTAATTTATTATTGGCTTTTTTAGAAACTCTATATTTTATCCTAAGTTCAGGTTTAATTTCAAGATAATCCATTATTTTATTTATGCAATATCTTGTGTTGATATTTCCCTGAAAATTACATCCATGAATAATATATAACAACAATCCTTTGAACATTTCTCTTATACGTTCAGTTTCTTCCCTTGTAAGGAAAGGTGTGTTATCACCCTCATACTTTACATTCATTTCTCTAATCAATCTTGTAAAGTAATTCATTTTTGGTGTAAATCTAAAAGAATTATTTTCCTTTTTATATTTTTTATTATCATTAATTAGAAGATAATCACAGAATATACATTGTTTATAGGCTTTTGACTGTGTTTAATCCCCCTCTTTCACACGCAGGACAATTCTCAAATTTGTCATATGAAGAATCAGGAAAGTCTAGCATATTTATAAAGTAAAACTTCACTTAAACTGAAATTCATCGATACTTTCAGTTGTATATTACCATCGATATCGATATACTTTTTTTCATTATCAGATTCAACGACAACATTTTTTATATTAAAGGTAATTTTAAAATTATCGTTAACTACTATTGAACGAAATGTCATTTCACCTGATATATTAACATCCTTTATTTCATCAGGATTTACATCTTTAAGGTTGTTGAAAAAAATACAAATTTCTCCTTGCATATTACAGATGGTCTTATCTTTTCTTTCTAAAGCTTCATCCATAAGGTTTTTGTTCTTTGATACTTTTTCTTGTTTCATTGCTTTTTCTAGTTTTGAATATATTACTAGAAGGAGAGGAGAAACTTTTGTTAGAGATACTTTAATTGATGTTCTACCAGGTATACTAAAAGCCCTTCCACTGAAGGAAATTGAAGAACTCATATTATTTACCATAATAGTTTTTATCCAATAGTTGTTATATTTATCTTTGTTCAATTTTACATCCTTGACATATTTCTCAGTATCTTTAACAGATGAAGAGATTGATTGAAACTTGTCTTTTGTGTCTTGAAACATTGTATTTATTAAGTGAAAAAGTTGGAGGATAAAATGTTTTTAAGCACAGATTCACCTATAAATTAAACGAAATTTTCATCAAGAAAATTTTAGTTTAAGCAAAGTTTTATTCTATAAATATGGTGAATACAACGTACTGCGATGTTTGTAATCACGAATATAAACATTATAGAAAACACCTCCGAACCAACAAACACACATTTAATCTATTTCATCAAATATCTCCTCTTGAGTTGGAAAGAAAACATTGTGATATCTGTTCAAAGGATGTTTTGAAGAGTAGTTATAATAAACATCTTCAATCACAAAAACACAAGAAAAATGAGTTTAAAGTAAAGGGAGACTATTATATTGAAAACACTGATGGGGCATTTCAAGGGCATATAAAAATAAGGATTTTTCAATTTGGAGAACCCGGTCCATCATCAATAGCTGAATCAATTGAAATAGTGAAACCTGATGTTGAAATATTTATTAAAAAGACATTAAAAGAAATGAAAACTTTAAAGTTTTATATGGGAGTGAAAATGAATATGAAAAGACAAGATGAAGAACATACTCCTTATATGAGAACAGGTCTTCATTTTATAACATCATTTCAAGATTTTTTGAATAGTGGGGTTTATGAAGAACTATCAAGACAAGAGGAGGATGTTGATAATACAGTGGTAGGAAGTGGATTCAATATTAAAAAAATCATCTTTTTAGATATACACATTCTAAAATCAAACCCTCTTAAAGCTTCTTCTTATATTGAATTACCAAAAGAAATAAAACTAAAGAAGGCAGTTGTTAATATTAAGACCAATGATAATAAATGTTTTCTCTGGTCTGTTCTTGCTCACTTTCATCCACCAAAATGTAATTCAGAAAGAGTAAAACAATATATGAAATATGAGAATACCTTGGACATTAAAGATTTTAAATTCCCAATGCCACTAACAGATATTCCTAAATTTGAGAAAAAGAATAATCTTTCTATTAATGTATATGGATTAACGGATACAAACAAAGTTCAAATATTAAAAATTTCAAACAACTATAAAAATGAAGAAACACACATTGACCTTTTATATTTTAGTGTTGGAAAGAATTCACATTACACATACATCAATAATTTATCAAGATTAATCTCTTCTCAGGTATTCAGAACAGCAAACAAAATATATCCTTGTAAGCGATGTCTTAATTCATTTCATACAAAAGAACGATTAGAACAACATTCAAAATATTGTAGTAATCATAAATCAGCTGTAATTACAATGCCTAAACCTGGTGAAAAGATTTATTTTGAAGATTATAATAAATCTATCATGCACCCATTTGTGATATGCGCTGATTTTGAATGTATCCTTAAAAAGATAAATACTGCTTCTCCTAATCCAAAAGAACCATATACAAATAAATATCAAAAACATATTCCTTGTGGTTTCTGTTATTATATCAAATCATCTGTTGGAGAAAAGTATAACAAACTTGAACATTATCGTGGAAAAAATGCTTCACAAGAGTTTGTAAAACGATTAGAAAAGGATTGTATAAGACTCACTAAATTAATGAAAGAAACAAATGAACCGATGAAATTAACCAAAGAAGAAAAATTAGAATTTAAAATGAACAATATCTGTCATATTTGTGAGGGGGAAATTAAGGAGTCTAAAGTTAGAGACCATTGTCATCTTACTGGTAAATATAGAGGTCCCGCTCATTCCTGTTGTAATCTTAATTATAAATTACCTTCTTTTATTCCAGTCTTTCTTCACAACAGCGCCAACTATGATACACATCTATTTATAAATGAACTTTCAAAAACACCAGGGAATATTTCTGCCATAACAAACACAAGTCAAAAGTATATTTCATTTTCAAAAATGATATTCACAAAACCTTTAACTCGTATTAGGTTTCTAGATTCTTACAAGTTTATGGGAACACCACGAGCCTACCTCGCATCAAATCTAAGCTCCACGGACTCTTTTCCAAATCTTAATTCATTCTTTCCAAAAGAGGAAATTCTCACTAAAGAGGAAATTCAGATTAAAGAGAGAATTCAAAGTAAAGAGGAAACTCTAATTAATGAAGAAATTCTAACTGAAGATGAAATTCTAATTATAAAGAAAATTCGAACAATGAATGAAATTCTAACGAAAGAGGAAATTCAGATTAAAGATGAAATTCTGATTAAAGAAGGAATTCTTACGAGAGAGGAAATTCAAACAAGGAATGAAATTCAAAGTAAAGAGAAAATTCTTACAAGTAAGGGAATTTATCCTTATGATTATATGGATTCATTTATGAGATTTAAAGAAACACAACTTCCTTCAAAAGAAAGTTTCTATAATAACCTTTATGAAGAAGAGATAAGTGATAAGGAATATAAACACGCACAAGAAATATGGAAAATATTTAAGATAAAGAACCTTGGAGAATATCATGATTTATATCTAAAAACAGATGTTTTATTATTAGCTGATGTGTTTGAGGCTTTTAGAACACTCTGTCATAATAAAAATTGTTATGGATTAGATCCTGCCCACTATTTCACAGCTCCTGGTTTAGCTTGGAGTGCAATGTTGAAAATGACAAAACAAGATATAGATTTAATCAGTGATGTTGATATGCTTTTGATGATTGAGAAGTCCAAGAGAGGTGGAATATCACAAGTATGTTCAAAAAGATATGCGAAAGCAAATAATAAATATCTCCCAAATTATGATAGTGAAAAAGATAGTAATTATTTGATGTATTTTGATGCTAATAATTTGTATGGATGGGCAATGTCTCAATCTCTGCCTTATGGTAAATTAGAGTGGGTGGAAGAAAAGGATTATGAAAAGGCTTTGATGAATATTGTTATTTCTTCTCAAGAGGAATTGAATGATGAAGAAGAAGGTTATTATTTTGAAGTTGATTTGAGGTACCCGAGTGTTCTTCATAATAAGCATAAAGACCTTCCTTTTGCATGTGAGAAAGAAACCCCAAAGAAAGAATGGTTCAGTGATTATCATAAAAGTTTTAATATTAAAGGCAAATCAACAGAAAAGTTATTAACAACATTCTATGATAAAGAGGGATATGTTTTACATCAGAGAAGCTTAAAACAGTTTTTGAGAGAAGGATTGAGAGTAGCTAAAATTCATAGAGTTTTAAAATTTAAACAAAGTCCTTGGGTGAAAAAGTATATTCAATTCAATACAGATATGAGAGCAAATACAAAAGTAAAATTTGAAGGGGACTTTTATAAATTAATGAATAATGCTGTATTTGGAAAGACTATAGAAAATGTTAGAAACAGGCAAAACATTAGATTCGCAACATCTTGGAAAGAAGCTTCGAGATTGATAAATAAACCAAGTTTTGAGAGAGAAGAGGTTTTTTCAGAGAACTTTTCTGCAATTCATATGAAAAAGGAAAGTATTGTAATGGATACACCAATATATATTGGAACAGCAGTTCTTGATTTATCAAAGATATTGATGTATGATTATTTGTATAATGACTTAAAGAAAGAGTATGGTGAAAATGTTTCATTGTTGTATATGGACACTGATAGTTTTATCCTAGATATAAAAACTGATGATGTTTATGAAGATATGAAGAAAAATATTGGAGTATATGATACAAGTAATTTCAGCAAGAAGAGTGAGTTATTTTCCAAAAAGAATGAAAAGGTTATTGGTAAGTTTAAGGATGAGTTGGGTGGAAAAGTAATGAGTGAGTTTATTGGATTGAGAGCAAAGGCATATGCTTATAAGTATGGTGAACAGATTGATAAGAGGTTAAAGGGAATAAAGAAATATGTAATAAAGAAATCAATAACTTTTAGAAATTATTACAATTGTTTGATGAATAAGAAAGAAGAATATAGGAAAATGAATACAATAAGAAGTTATAAACATAACATATATAGTGAAGAAGTAAATAAAAAGGCATTAGGAGCCTTTGATGATAAGAGATTTATTTTAGATAATGGAATAGATTGTGTTCCATATGGATATTGTATGATAGAGTAAATAGAATAGATTGTGTTTTAACGATGGGAAGATGGGTTAGGGTTTTTTAAGGGCTACCGCCGCGTTTTTTCACAATATATAAATGGTTAAACCAAGTATTAATCAAACTAAAGAGTGGAGAAAATCTCAGTCTTGGTATATAAATGGAAAACATAATGAATGTGAAAAATATCAAATAAGTCTTATTGAAAAAATAACTAAAACAAAGGTAAATAAAACAAATAAGTGAATCAATTTGAAAACTAGTAAGTTAGAGGATGTAAATAAAAAAATGAATATCCTTGAATGGACTGAAAACTTTGATGGTTATCAATTGAACAATGAAAAAACAATTTACTATAATCTTAAAATGATATGTGGCTCAGGAGGTGGTCAAACAAGAGCATTAAGAGAAGTTTATCATTTCGTAATGGCACAAAAGGGGTATCTTAAAAAATATAAAGATTCAAATGTTTTGTTTGTCAATATTTTAGATGGGGATTATTGTGCAAAGAAAATTAAACTATTGAAGGAATTTGAGAATGAACAAATCTTTATAGGTTCAATGAGTGAGCTGTTCAACCCCCAGGTGTTCAATTCAATGAGGTTCAACCTCCAGGTTAAAAGGGGAGACAAATAAATATACCTTGGGATAAAAAGGGGGTTTATTTTTAAGGAAAAAAAAAGGGAATCGCTGAAAATCCCCCATTCATTTACATGGGGAAAAGTGAGCCAGAATCAGTATTCTTACCCTACTCTGTACCACTATATTTATATAATCAGCACACTGTACCACTATATTTATATAATCAGCACACTGTACCACTATATTTATATAATCAGCACACTGTACCACTATATTTATATAATCAGCACACTCTACCACTATATTTATATAATCAGCACACTGTACCACTATATTTATATAATCAGCACACTGTACCACTATATTTATATAATCAGCACACTGTACCACTATATTTATATAATCAGCACACTGTACCACTATATTTATATAATCAGCACACTGCACCACGATATTTATATAATCAGAACACTGCACCACTATATTTATATAATCAGCACACTGCACCACTATATTTATATAATCAGAACACTGCACCACTATATTTATATAATCAGCACACTGTACCACTATATTTATATAATCAGCACACTGTACCACTATATTTATATAATCAGCACACTGTACCACTATATTTATATAATCAGCACACTGTACCACTATATTTATATAATCAGCACACTGTACCACTATATTTATTTCATCAGCACACTGTACCAGTATATTTATATAATCAGCACACTGTACCACTATATTTATATAATCAGCACACTGTACCACTATATTTATATAAGCAGCACACTGTACCACTATATTGATATAATCAGCACACTGTACCACTATATTTATATAATCAGCACACTGTACCACTATATTTATATAATCAGCACACTGTACCACCATATTTATATAATCAGCACACTGTACCACTATATTTATATAATCAGAACACTGCACCACGATATTTATATAATCAGCACACTGTACCACTATATTTATATAATCAGAACACTGCACCACTATATTTATATAATCAGCACACTGTACCACTATATTTATATAATCAGCACACTGTACCACTATATTTATATAATCAGCACACTGTACCACTATATTTATATAATCAGAACACTGCACCACTATATTTATATAATCAGCACACTGTACCACTATATTTATATAATCAGCACACTGTACCACCATTTAATAATCTGCACACTGTACCACTATATTTATATAATCAGCACACTGTACCACTATTTACATAATCTGCACACTGTACCACTATTTACATAATCTGCACACTGTACAACTATATTTATACGACCCCCTTCATAAGCACGATTTCAGGAAGATAGGTGTGTCGTGTAGTTTATCGGACTTTCAACATGTGTTGAGGACACACTTGGGATCATTGCCTGGCATACATCCTGTGTGAGAGACGGGCCTTGTCCATCTTTAACAATGGAGGTAAAGTGTCATGTCACATGTCCCTTGTGTTGAACTGGGGAGTGAGTCTCATAAAGGCAGGGGCACTGCGACCGTTTCTCTGTCTCTGTCTCTGTCTCTCTCCACTCATTCACCGAGAGGTACACTACGCACCCAAACCACTCCATTTGTGTTATCTCACCTGGTTGTATGAAAGTTTGATTAGTGATCGGCAACTTCGAGAATTGAATTCGTTTGTTGTTGTATCAATTTGTATTCATTGTCTGTCCACCGACACAATTCTGTGCCTTATTCGTTGTGCCTTGTACCAATTAAATGGTTTATTTCTATTTCCAAAGTCACGAGACCTGAAAGGTTTCTGCCATTTTCCCGTGCTGATGATTTGTTTCATTGGAAACCCTGAAGGATGTTGAAACCATCGAAACACCACTCGGGTGTGATCCCCGTTTAATTTGGTCATGTGCGGAGGAATCTTCATTATGTTCCGTCTCTGCACCAGCACTCCAGCAGTGGTTGTGGTTGAGCGGTTGAAATGGGGGAGAGATATTTGACACTATTCTTTGTACAAATGACTCGATGACTGACGTCTCTTCTCTTCTCTTCTCTTCTCTTCTCTTCTCTTCTCTCTCTCTGATTTTGTGAAATATTCAATCGTTTTAATTGCACAGCTTTACCACAGAGAGACAAACGAATAATCAAGTAAAATATCATTCCCCTGGGTCAGCTCCCCACGTACGAACCCACAGGACCCAAGGCAGCAGATGTGTGATGATTATTACTTTTTATCATTAAACATCAATTCCACTTGGAGTACTGGGCTTGTGTTATCATTGTGCTTTGCTACATCATGAGTGCGATTTTTCCACTCGGGATCCTGGAGCGAGTTAGCTAGCTATTGTGTGCAGCCTGTATCTGCTGGTTGCATGATTTTCTGGAAGCGCATCTGTGCCCGTGATGCAGTGCCCTCTTTTACCAGTACACTAGTACTCATTTCGCCGACCTCGGAAGGATGACAGGCTGAGTCAACCCCACCTGGTGTTAATTCAACGGCGGACATGGGCTCAAACTCAGGACACGAGGATCTTACGGCCAGCCACCCAAACCGTGAAGACCCAGTCATATACCCAACTGCCTCATGATGTGGACCACAGTGGTTTGGCCAGGCAAGAGTTCCAGGAAAATCTTCATCATCAAAACAGAACAACATTGTTCCAGCCACCCGAACAAAAAACGTTGGTAGTGTGCTCCCCATGACGGATATCGGTACGTTGGTAGTGTGCTCCCCATGACGGATATCGGTACGTTGGTAGTGTGCTCCCCATGACGTATATCGGTACGTTGGTAGTGTGCTCCCCATGACGTATGTCGGTACGTTGGTAGTGTGCTTCCCATGACGTATGTTGGTACTTTGGTAGTGTGCTTCCCATGACGTATATCGGTACGTTGGTAGTGTGCTCCCCCATGACGTATATCGGTACGTTGGTAGTGTGCTCCCCATGACGTATCTCAGTACGTTGGTAGTGTGCTTCCCATGACGTATGTCGGTACTTTGGTAGTGTGCTTCCCATGACGTATATCGGTACGTTGGTAGTGTGCTCCCCATGACGTATGTCGGTAGTGTGCTTCCTCTTTATCTCTTTGCCGATGACTCCACCCTGTGCCATACCATCTGTCATCCCTTAGACTGGCAAGCATCAGCTTCTTCGCTCACTGCAGATCTGGATAGAATCACAAACTGGTCCAACACATGGAATATGTCTTGCAATCCGGACAAATCTCACACTCTTACGATGTCTCTCCGAAAGGACCACTTGGAACCCCCCCATCATCCACTTTCTGAACAATCCTCTGGAAGAAATCCTTTCTTTCAAGCTTCTGGGTCTCACTATCTGCCATGATCTTTCCTGGGAAAGCCACATTTCCAACCTGGCCTCCAAAGCCAGTCGCCGACTGGGAATCCTCTGTTGTGCAAAGTCCATCCTCGTCCAACCTGAGCTCCTGACCACATACAAAGCTTTCGTCCACAGCCTGATGGAGTACTGCTCTCCCCTCTGGGCTGGTGCTCCTGCCTCTCACCTTTCTCGGCTTCACGCTGTGGAAACCAAGGCATTTCGGATCATTGGCATCTCCCGCGATGAAGCTGAGCCTTTGGGCCTCTCACTCTCTCACCGCAGGCAGGTCGGTGGTCTTTCTGTCTTCTACCATCTCCTCTCCTGTCTCACCCCCCCCCCCCCGCTCTCTCTCTCTGCGATTTGTCCCCACCATATTTCCGCAGGGCGCTCAAGGTCCGCAAACAACCCCCTTATGGTAAAACTACCAAAATCACGAATAAGTGCTCACCTTCACTCTTTCATTCCTCTTTTTTTCCCCACCTTTTCCTCGTGCAGAGGGTGCACGTTTCCTCCATACACGGAATGATGAAAATACAGTTTTGGACATTTCTGGGTTTTATTTTCTTGTTCATGGAAAAGCAAAATCGACATTAAAAAAACAACTCAAACTTACCTGGTTCTAAAATAACCCCTTCCATGACCTTTTACGAGTTTTGTACAAAAATCGATAAGAAAAGTTGATAAAAGAAAATAAAGCATTCTCTTATTATGTAATGCGTATTGCATAGGCCTTTGGGAAATTTATGGGGAGTTGGGGGTCTGGGTAGTGGGGGGGGGGAGTTGGGAAGTTAGATATTGGTTTGGGAAACAGGAGAGAAAAGGGTTTGGGGGAGGGGTGAGGGAAACAACGGAGAGAAGGTGGGGTGAGGAAGTGAGGCAAAGTGTTTCATCATGAAGGGGTAAATATTAAGGGAAAGCCTGTGTCGATATGAGGGTTATTTATAGAGGGTTAGGTCAGTCTTAAGGTGAGGGTCAGGGTTTCAGACAAACTACATGGATCACACACAACCGTGTGGAACGGAACACTGGCACAGCCATTAAAATGAAAGCAACATGAAGTTACACAAAACATTTCCTTCCAGAATCCCTCCAACTCCTCTAAAGTTTATGGATTTTAACTTCAACAAGCATAGCAATATCACCCAAAAGGTCCATGACATGTTGCTCCATCGTGGATGAAATTTTAAATGCAAAACGAAACTTAAACATTCACCCTTTGGAAAGACTACGTTTCCCTTCAAAGTGAATACCATGTGGAGCACAGGAATCAAAAGTAGGAATGTAAATTGCATTCCAAAACAAACGCGGAAATCTTTGCCCTGCAAAGGTTGTTTTGGGTGAAAGTTTTTATCCATCAGTAAAGCGAATACTTAACCGAACAACGAAAGGTTGCATCACACTAAGCAGGTAGGTCCACAGGACCCCATGACCGAACAGACAATATGCGGATTCTGGGAAGGTAGATATGTCTCTCTACACGTGTCTGGAAAACCACGTGGAATAGGTCGAGCGAGTCCAGCTCGTCTGTGCACCCTCATGGGTCACACTTTGACTCGTCATTACAGATCCATTGCCTCTGGAAGGCTCGAGTCCAGCTCATTGTTTTAACCCCTCAAGGGGAAGAAACGGCCATCTTTTGGTGAGACCTGCAGGGTGCTCTGAACTGGAACCACACATGGAACACTTTCTGATCCAAACAAAAATTGCCACCATTAATATAAAACTAAATGTGTAAACAGCCAGCTTATAAAGTATAGTTTATGAGTCAAAATAACTATTATAGATGATCGTTTTAAGGCATTATGTCTCCACATTGTGCTGACTGTTCTGTCACCGCAAACTGCACAAAAAAACTAGCAGAGGCCTCGCTACCAAGCAGAGGCCAGGCTGACCAGCAGACCGATGAAAACACCTTGTAGCGAAATCCATGTGTGCCATTTCGCACATTATCTGTACGATCTCATTTCCACAACCATTATCATCTACACATACAAATGGAGATGGTTGGTAGTCTCACGGTGGTGATTTGGTTACAGCCACATGAGATACCATGTGGAGAAAACACCAAAGTATTTCATTTCTCAAGCACAAGGTTGTGGTGCAAGAGATGAGGGGTCCTACAAATATTTTCAATGATTTCTCATTGAGATATGATAGATTATAAAAAGACTGAGCAGTTTTGTGGTGATTAGAAAAAAATATATATTTTAAAATGACCAGCATTACTGAGGTTCAGGTAAAGGTAAACAGGAAAACATTCCACATGGCTAAGTCTCACTAGTTGGTAATTGCCTCATGCCAGGAACCTGCCCAAGTCCATGGGGGCATTTGTGGGATTTTTGAGGTGTCCAATTACTCACGTCACTGGCTACAGGTACTTTAAAAAGAGTAACCATGACTTTTATCAAAATATGTAAGTTAATTTCTTAGCTTTAAAAACAATATAATTGCTGCATTCTGCTTTCTATTCTCGAGGTTTTGTAGAACGTCACTATTTTGAACCAGCAAATCCTTTTCATGTCATGGCAATAGAAAAATACTCAAAAGTAGTAATTTCATTCTTAACAAAATACTTGCAAGTAAAAAAACAAGTTTCAAGTGCAGCATGTTTGGGTTAGACACATAATAAACATTTAAAAAAAAATACATAGCAAGTGGAACGTTCAGTGTTTGTGACCACCACAAGGACCAGCTCGCAGTGCACGACAGTGGACGGAGCACTCAGTCAGAGAGTGCGCGAAGGATGGTGGATGAGAGTGCAGGCAGGCGTGGAGGAGAGAGTGTACCCTCACTCCCTGAAAGAGGCATGGAGGCAACGAGTCCTGCCAGTGATGGGGGAAACTGCATGGGATGGAAGACGACGGGAGGGAGGGGGGGTTGGGGGTTGGGTTTGTGTTAGGGGATGAGAGATGATATAATAGAAACTCAACGCGAGCAGCTAAAACATTTTTAATAATACGTATATTGGTGGTATTATGTTGGTATTGTTTTAAAACATTACTAATTCATGGTTTGCTTGTCTTATGTTGCTGTTTTTGAAGTTTAATAATTTGTGGTAAGGTTATATTATGTTATTGTTTTTAAAGTTGAATAATTCATGGCTTGGTTGTATCATGTTTTTTTTTTTAAAGTGTAATAATTTGTGGTTTGGTTGTATTGTTGCGGTGCCGGGTTTTGGTGGCGATAACGACCACTAGACGGAGCAGTTGGGCCGTCTCCCACCTAACACCTGGAATTGAAGGTCGTAACCCTTGGATA
The DNA here is from genome assembly GCF_056783735.1 of Eptatretus burgeri. Classification (NCBI taxonomy): domain Eukaryota; kingdom Metazoa; phylum Chordata; class Myxini; order Myxiniformes; family Myxinidae; genus Eptatretus; species Eptatretus burgeri. The sequence continues at coordinate 160,244,590 of NC_140962.1, forward strand.
ACTCCAACGGTCACGGGTCCCTTAGCGGACCATGGACACCAATATTTTGACGGCGTGGGGTAGGGTTAATCGTCCAATTCCAATATACCTAAGTACCCACATCGTCTAACTACTGGGGAAACCACACCCTCGGCCGACTGTCCGAAACGAGTCGCATTTACCGACTCGGGTCCGGCGTAACCGAGCGGGAATTACCAGAGCCATGCCGGTCCAAATGACAACTTACAGCACAAACAGCCTCACTAATTCTCAAGCCCGAACCATGCTGGGTCAATGATAGAAACGGCAGGCAACAAACTGAAACATTTAACAGATATTTATTTGCAATAATAAGACACAGTGCAGACTTATCACGAATAAAATGCAATGCACAATGAGCATTCAACACTTATACAATTTCTACTTATAGGACGGTGCCACCACAGACACACACACACACACCCAAAAAGAAATGGGGCCACCGGCCTTCATTCAGACCTCCAGCCCGGGAGGATAGGCGAACTGGAGGGTCAGAGTTCTGCTGGTACCTGGCCGCGTTCGCACGGCTTGCCGACCTGCCCTTGTGGAGCTCGGGATTCTTGTGGAAGGGCTTGGGAAGATCGGACGCTCCAACCACCACAGTGGGACTCGAACCCACATGGTCAACCTCGCACCAGGCACCAAGGAACCAAGATGAAGCGGCAGACGCCAGCCAGCACCAAGACAGAAGATGGCCAGCAGACCAGGGGAGTCAGCAGACAGGACAAGACAAGACTAGCAGATCACCAGCAGGCCAGACGAGACGACACCTTGGAAGGCCACCCCGGGAACAAGACAAGACTACAGACCGATCGCACCCACACTTATTCAACCCTCCCTGCGAGGTGGGAGGGATCCGTCCTGAGCTAACTCTGTCTCCCATTGGACGGGGGGCGTGTCGGGGCATCTCGGTGGCCCGCCCCCCCCCCCAAAGAGGCTCTGTAATTGTTTCTGGCCTTCTGGTTTCCCATTGGTTGGAGCGCCTTGGCTTTGCTTGCTCTTCGTTCATTGGCTGGAGGAAACACTCTCTGCCCTTCTTCGGAGCGGAGCCTCAATCTGAGGGAATGGAGGGTCCGCCCACGCCTTCAGCCAAAAACACGTGGATAATGGGGTCGCTGCGCGAAGGTTTGGTTGGGTGGTGGAACGAAGCAGGATGTTGTTGTTGGGGAATATAAAAAAAAAACTAACTACAAAATAACTCGCAGCGCAAATACACTCAATCACCCATTAAACATAGCGACGGGACCATAACTATAAACACATACTTATCGAGATAACTGAGCTACGGGGACTGCTGTCTGTTTGTGTGCAAATGGCTTCCAGATTCGTAACAGTATTATGTTGGTATTGTTTTCAAACTTAATAATTTGTGGTTAGGCTGTATAATGTTATTGTTTTTTAAGTTTAATAAATTGTGGTTTGGTTGTATCATGTTATTGTTTTCAAAGTACAATCACTTGTGGCTTGGTTGTATTATGTTGGTATGGTTTTTAAAGTTTAATAATTTGTGGTTAGGTTATATTATGTTGTTGTTTTTAAAGTTTAATAATTCATGGTTTCGTTGTATCATGTTATCATTTTAAAAGGGTAATAATTTGTGGTTTGGTTGTATTATGTCGATATTGTTTTCAACTTTTATCATTTGTGGTTAGGCTGTATAATGTTATTGTTTTTTAAGGTCAATAAATTGTGATTTGGTTGTATCATGTTGTTGTTTTCAAGGTGTAATAATTTGTGGTTTGGTTATATTATGTTGTTGTTTTTAAAGTTTAATAATTCATGGTTTCATTGTATCATGTTATTGTTTTTAAAGTGAAATAATTTGTGGTTTTGTTGTATTATGTTGGTATTGTTTCAATTTAAATAATTTGTGGTTAGGCTGTATAATGTTATTCTTTTTTAAGTTTAATAAATTGTGGTTTGGTTGTATCATGTTATTGTTTTCAAAGTTTAATAATTTGTGGTTAGGTTATATTATGTTGTTGTTTTTAAAGTTTAATAATTGATGGTTAGGTTGTATTATGTTATTGTTTTTAATGTTTAGTAATTCATGGTTAGGTTGTATTATGTTGTTGTTTTTGAAGTTAAATAATTTGTGGTTTGGATGTATATTGTTTTTAAAGTTTGATAATTTGTGGTTATGTTGTATTATGTTAAATAAATCATGGTTAGGTTGCATTATGTTGTTTCTAAAGTTTGATAATTTGTGGTTCGGTTGTATTATGTTGTTGTTTTTAAAGTTTAATAATTCATGGTTTCGTTGTATCATGTTATTGTTTTTAAAGTGTAATAATTTGTGGTTTGGTTGTATTATGTTATTGTTTTTAATATTTAATAATTCATAGTTAGGTTGTATTATGTTGTTGTTTTTGAAGTGAAATAATTTGTGGTTTGGTTGTATATTGTTTTTAAAGTTTCATAATTTGTGGTTATGTTGTACTATGTTAAATAAATCATGGTTAGGTTGCATTATGTTGTTTTTAAAGTTTGATAATTTGTGGTTAGGTTGTATGATGTTATTGTTTTTAATGTTTAATAATTCATGGTTAGGTTGTATTATGTTATTGTTTTTAAAGTTTAATCATTCATGGTTATGTTGCATTATGTTGTTTTTTAAGTTTAATAATTTGTGGTTAGGTTGTATTATGTTGTTTTTAACATTTAATAAACCGTGGTTATGATGTATTACGTTATTGCTTTTAAAGTTTAAAGAGCAGGTTTTGGGTCACTGATGACTTCACGTGATTCGAAGGTTGTAATCATATTAATAATCGTTGGGCAATTATTTTCTTGCATTTGAAACTCAAAATATGCTAAAATTAACTTTTAGGTCAAAACTTTTGTCAGTGATTGAAAAACAGACCGGAATTTACCGAAGATGCTATGACATCACATTCTCCGAAAACTTCGTGAACATTCGGAAACAGCGTGTGAACAATGGCGAGATGCGAATCAGAGAGTGATTTCAGCGACGATTAAATTGAGTGTTTTCATTCCGATATTGCCAAGGACGAGTCGGAGGATGATGGGAATTTATACGATGGAGTTTCTGGCCCTCAGCCATATAAATTTGAGCCACTTGCAAGTGCCAGAAAATGGCATATTTCGTGTACAAGTGGCAGGACAGACTGCCCCTGCAGTTCACACTGACAGACTCCACCAGACAGATTGGTTTGTAGATTTTCATTTTCTTGTTCAATGCATAAAATAATGTAAAGTTTGATTCGTCTGTGACTTGATATAATAATTTTTTAACCCTCTAGTCACTCAAGAGTCAGAAATAGAATGAATCAATAATGGACCCAAATATATTATACACCGTAGCCTTGGCGTTGAAGTCTTTCTGACATCTGAGCTTGACCCCAGCGAAAGTGAACAGTTAGAACAAACCCCAACTTTCAAGAGGCTATTGTGGCATATATATATATATATACCAAAACATGTTTAACCTCATTGGGAAATATTCTACCAAATTTAGAAAAAAAAAAGTGGAAAATTGATCAATTTTTTACAATTGAAATGAAATAGCCCAATTTGCTGATGCTGTTAAAAAACAGTAATTTAATCAACAATAAGTTGATTTGTTGAGAAATTTTTCCATGCTTGTGTTTTTCAGAAAGTTTATTTATGTGTTTTTCCATGTACTCTTGAAGAATACATTTCAAGGTTTTTCTCACTTAAACTCAACAATTGATTATGTGACAGAGCAGTATCTGGAGAACTTGACAACCAACAACTCATATTCACAGAGTGGTGATCAGATGTGCTTATGCCTTCGTAATCCTCGGCTGTGAAATGGTCACCACAAATGACAAGTCTATCCAAAGGGTCCTCTTTACCCGTTTTCTTTGGGGGAAAATTCGCCCGTTTTGTTTGTACAAATCTTATCCACTGCTGGCGGATGTTTGATTCCTTCGGGAATCGGTGGGAGCGATTACCCGTTTTCCAGCCATTTTTGCAAAACATGACGACAAATGTACGAGGCATGATGTACAAATATCCAATAATTTGTTCTACAATAATTCAAAAATAAAAAAAGGATAATATAGACAGTTGTGAGCTCAAAAAAAGCGAAAGAACAGCCCGCTGAACTGGACACTTCTTCAATGAGGGAGTGAGCGTTCGCTTTGTTTTGGAGAACGTGACGTCAACATCCATATATGGCACGCGGCTGTTTTTTTCAACAGCCTCGAGAAATAACAACTACGTAGTTAAATTTCATTAATTTTCCCAATAGTTAGGCAACCACAATAGTTTGCATCGAACTATTTAATGCACATATAATCGTATTGATAAATTTTCAGAACATGTTTGGTGACCTGTAACCTGCTCTTTAATAATTTGTGGTTTGGTTGTATTATTACCTCTGCCACTGAAGGTGAAGGAGGTTATGTTTTCACCCCTTTCTGTCTGTCACCTACAGGTCACAATTTTAAACTGATCTTCACGAAATTTCACCATATGGTAGAGTTTTTCATAAGAAGCCTATTGTTTGAGGTCAAAAGGTCAACATAAGCCCAAGGTCACCAACGAAGGTGGTATTTCTAAAATCCTCAATTTTCATCCAATTGACTTGAAATTTGAAGAGGATTTATACTTCAGGTCATTGAATTCAACCAACCAATTATTTATCAGGTCAACACACACCAAAAGGTCAACATAGGTTCAAGGTCAACAACTAAGGTGTTATTTCTAAAATCCTCAATTTTCATCTGATTGATTCAAAATTTGAAAATAGGTTATATTTCACATCAATTAATTCAAACAGCCAATTATTTTTGAGGTTAACATCAAACAAAAGGTCAACATAGGCCCAAGGTCAACAACTAAGGTGGTATTTCTAAAATCCTCAATTTTTATCCGATTGACTTGAAATTTGAAGAGGATTTATATTTCAGTCAATTAATTAAACCAGCCAATTATTTTTGATGTCAACATAGGTGAAAGGGTACCAACTCAGGTGTGATTTCTAAAATCTTCAATTTTTATCCGATTGACTTGAAATTTGAAGAGGATTTATATTTCAGGTCACTGAGTTCAACAAAGGGTGGAGGAGCTCCTTGTGAGCCAACGGCCATCCATATCTAGTGCCCAACTGTGTCTGCGGACGTCCTCCTGCAGTTGGGTTACTTTTTATGAGGAGGTTGGTGGCAGGATTTGCACTCCGGCCTCCGTAAAACCCTTCATTCCACAAAATGCAAAAACGCAAAAAAAAATTTGAAAACCCACTCCGTGGGAGTACCTCCTGTGCAGTTTCCCTTCACAGGGCAGCTCACCGGATGACGGGATTGGGGCAAAGCCTTCGGGACCCCCAATCTTTGATGATAGGAGGGAAACCATGGGGTAACATCCCTGGGGCAGATTGCAGGAGAGTGTGTCGGAGTGGTGCTGAGGTGTCTTCCACCAGACGGCAGTCTCCTTGGGTTAACCTGAGGTGGTCCCTTCAGGTGGGTGCCTGGAATGTCCTATCGCTAATTGACGATGATCACCTGTCTCTGTTATCATCTGAGCTCAAGCGTTTGGACGTCGGGATTGCAGCTCTCTCTGAGGTTCGGAGACCGGATTGCGGCGAGATAATGGTGAGTGGTTACACCTACTATTGGTCTGGTCGCTCTGATGGTTACCATACCCAAGGAGTTGCTGCAGCTGTGTACAATTAGCTGACCCCAATGATAATTGAGGTAACACCGCTCAACGAGCGTATTATGAGATTAAGGATTAGTCACTCCTTAGGTGTCATTTCCCTGGTCTCTGTTTATGCTCCGACTGAGGCGAGTGATCTCACCGTGAAGGATGCATTCTACGCCACGCTCGAGTCTGTGGTTGATCAGTGTCCCAGACGAGATACACTTCTAGTCTTGGGGGATTTCAATGCATCGACTGGAAATGATAGGGATGGTTATGAGGTGTTTGTTGGTCCCCATGGGTCAGGAACTATGAACCAGAATAGCACTAAGTTCCTTGACTTTGCAAGAAGTCATGGACTTAGGGTGGCTGGTTCATGGTTTCAGTGCCAACAAGCTCATCGCTGGACTTGGTATTCCAACGCTGGCGGTGTGGCAAAGGAGATTGACCATGTCCTCATTGACGGTCGTTGGAGGATGATCCAGAACTGCAGGGTTTACCGGAGTGCTCAGTTCCTCAATACTGACCACAGGCTTGTTGTAGCAACTCTAAAGCTGCACCTTAAATCCTGGAGAATGGTACCATCCCAGCCTAGGCTGGATGTTGGCAAGCTCAGGGATGAGAGAGTAGCTGAGGAGTTTGCGAACAGGCTGAGTGGATACTTGGGGGGTCTGGGTGCTTTGGGAGGTCCTGAAGAGTTGTGGAGTGCCTTCAAGACCACCATCCTTGATGTTGCCGGTGGATGTCTTGGAGCTCACCACAGGGCAAAGAAGAATTTTGTCTCTCAAGGGACACTGGATACCATTGACCAGAGTCGCAGGGCCAGGCTGAATGGCAGAGCTGAGCTGTTCAGGGAGCTGAGGCGTAAAACTGTACGTGCACTGAGGGTGGACAAGGAGGCCTATGTGCGAGGAATCTGTGAGGGGGTAGAGCATCACCTGTGGACAGGTGATTCTCGTCCCGCTTACAGGGGAATTCGCGCATTGCGTTCATCCAAGCCCATCCCTCGGAGCACTGCAGTTCGAGCAGAGAGTGGTAGGCTCTTGACAGAGGAGTCTGAAGTGAAGGCCCGCTGGGCCGGTTACTTTGAGCGGTTGTACCAGGCTGATCCCCCAGCTGTCGAGTTGGACGTCAAGGGTGTTACAATCCCTGTTGCTGACCCTCGAATCAACTGTGGTCCACCTTCGCTTGCGGAAACACGGGCTGATGTGAACCAGTTGAAACGGGGCAAAGCTCCAGGGATCTGTGGCATCCATGCTGAACTTCTCAAGGCTGGTGGAAATGCTGCACTCGTGTCATTGCATGAAGTTTTGTGCTCTGCCTGGAACACAGGCATCATCCCAACTGACTGGAAGAGGGGCCTTGTTGTCCCTCTCTGGAAAGAGAAGGGTGATCGCCAAGACTGCAACAACTACCGACGCTGTTCTCAGTGCCGGGCAAGGACTTTGCTCGGATAATTCTTGATAGGGTTCGCCACCATCTGCTTGAGCACCAGCGTCCAGAGCAGTCAGGCTTTACACCAAAGAGGTCAACGATTGACTGTATCCTTGCCCTTCGTGTCCTCACCGAACGCAGACGAGAGTTTCGGCAGGAGCTGCTTGCAGCCTATGTTGATCTATGTAAAGCGTTCGATTCAGTGAATCGGGATGTCCTCTGGAGGATTCTTGGTCTTCGTGGGGTGCCACCAAAACTGATCGATCTGATGTCTGAACTCTACTCTGGTACTGAGAGTGCTGTGAAGTGTGGTGGTACCATCTCTGACTTATTTCCAGTTGTTACTGGAGTTCGTCAGGGGTGTGTACTGGCCCCCACACTTTTCAGCACTTGTATGGACTGGATTTTAGGGAGGATGTCGGAGAGATCAAGCTGCGGTGCATCGTTTGGGAATGTCAAGATCTCGGACCTTGATTTTGAAGATGATGCAGTCATCTTTGCGGAGACTTTAGACATCCTTTTGGGGGCCCTCGAGGTGCTGAATGAGGAGTTGGAGCCCCTGGGATTATGGGTTTCTTGGGTCAAAACTAAGATCCAGGCTTTCGGTGACATCTTGGATGCTGCTGTCCTGTCTGTGTCTGTTTGTGGTGAGGATGTTGAGGTCGTGGAGAGATTCACTTACCTTGGCAGTGATATTCATGTCTCTGCTGGCTGTGAGTCAGAGGTCAATAGACGTCTGGGTCGGGCCTGGGGAGTCATGGATTCACTGGATCATGGGGTGTGGCGCTGCCGGTACCTGTGCGGGAGGACGAAAGTCCGAGTCTTCAGGTCCTTGGTACTTGTAGTCTTGCTCTATGGATGCGAGACTTAGACTCTGACCAAGGATCTGAGACGGAGACTTAATTCCTTTGGTACCAGGTCTCTTCGGAGAATCCTTGGCTATCGCTGGTCGGATTTTGTGTCCAACGAGCGGTTGCTGAGAGAGACTCGGATGAGATTTGTTACCTGCATAGTCCGTGAGCGTCAGTTGCGGCTGTATGGACATGTGGCTCGTTTTCCTGATGCTGATCCTGCTCACCAGATTCTCTCAGCGAGGGAGTCTCATGAGTGGAGGAGGCCAGTGGGCCGACCACGTGCCTCTTGGTTGCAGTAGGTTGACCATTATCTCAAGGAGATGGGGATGGGCCTGGCATCTGCCTGGGGGATGGCCAGATGGAGGCCCCTGGAGTACCGGCGGAAAGTGGACGCAGTGACGCGCTGTTCTGGCACATGCTCCCATACCTGACCTGACCTGAGTTCAACTAGCCAATTATTTTTGAGGTCAACATCGACCAAAAGGTCAACATAATCCAAAGGTCAACAATGTAGGTGTGATTTCTAAAATCCTCAATTTTAATCCCATTAACTTGATATTTCAAGAGGATTCATATTTTGGGTCACTGAATTCAACCACCTCTTATTTTGGAGGTCCACATAGTTCAAAAGGTCAACATAGGTCGAATTTCTAAAATTGTCAATTTTCATCCCATTCACTTGAAATTTGAAGAGGATTTGCATATTTGGTCATTGAATTCAACCAGCAATTATTTTTGAGGTCAAATTTGTTTGACGGATTTTACAAGTGTCGTGCTCTGCACGATGTCTTCTTCTTGTTGTTTGTTTGTTTGTGTGCAGGATATCTCAAAGTTTTGGATGGATCTGGATTAAATTTTGTGGACAGGTTCGGTGTGTGACAAGGACAAACTGATTATATTTTGGTGAAGATCTGGATGCAACTACTATAATTTTTAAAGTAATTCTTCAGCATTGAGAGAGAGGGCCAAAAATGATATATAGCAGGATATCTCAAAAGTTGTGGACGGATTCGGACGAAACTTAGTGGACATGCTAGGTGTGTCACAAAGAAGAATTGTTTCAATTTTTGTGAACATCACAATCTGGATCCGGATCTGATAATATTTTCAGTGATTCTTCACTATTGAGAGATTGGGTTAAACCGATATATAACACGATATCTCAAAAAGTTGTGAACGGATTCGGACGAAACTTGGTGGACACGTTGGGTGTGTGTGTGGCAAGGAGGAAATGATTCGATTTTGGTGAATATCTGAATCCGAATTTGTTTTTATTTTTTAAATAAATTAATTTAATTTTTAAAGTGATTCTTCACCATTGAGAGATCGGGGCAAAAACGATATATGGCATGATATTTCAAACATGTATTGGACCCGATATGTTCTCGTGGATCAGGCATTACCTGGCGGAGGTATGCGCTCGACCGAGTGTTTTAAAAGTTTTATAATTCGTGGTTAGGTTGCATCATGTTGTTGTTTTTAAAGTTGAATAATTTGTGGTTAGGTTGTATCATGTTATTGTTTTAAAGTTTAATAATTTGTCATTAGGTTGGATAATGTTGTTGTTTTTAACTACTCAATGAAAAGATAAAAAAAATTATTGAATGATATCCTGATGGGACATATGAAGAAAATAATGCATTTCTAACCAGATATGTCCAAATGACTCGTATGCTTTGCAGACCGGGAGCCCGGGGCCCTGAGCTCAAACGAACGAGGTACTAATATCTGAGCATAGGGGCATGAATGGAGTATCAAAAGACATATAGAAAGTTATTTCTGCCGGGTACCACCCTCTGCGTAAGGACCCTGGTGACCCTCCAAAGGGGTCCTTAAAATTGGCTATATCAAACATTGGAAGTACCAGTTGGTATCACTTCCATATGATGCACATGACCAACCTTACAACAAAACCACATGTGACAGACATGCCTACCAGACAATTTGTCTGGTAATGGACATTTTACACTCTGTGGGATGTATATATGAATTTAAACCTGGTTTTATCTAGTACCTCCAATGTTTGAGCTAGCCCCTTTTTTGGGGGCCCTTGTTGGGATTTCTGGGGGGCCTTTTGCAGTAGTAGGCATGTCTGTCACATGTGGCTTTGTTGTAAGGTTGGTCATATGCATCATATGGAAGTGATACCAACTGGTACTTCCAATGTTTGATATAGCCAATTTTAAGGACCCCTTTGGAGGGTCACCAGGGTCCTTACGCAGAGGGTGGTACCCGGCAGAAATAACTTTCTATATGTCTTTTGATACTCCATTCATGCCCCTATGCTCAGATATTAGTACCTCGTTCGTTTGAGCTCAGGGCCCCGGGCTCCCGGTCTACTGCCTTAACATTTACTCTTTCAATCTCATGAGTCTCTCATATAACACCCTGACGTTTTATAGTGAAACATTCCATCCCACTGGCGAAGTCTAGAGAGCTTCCAGTACCTTGAGGGGGTCTCTCAGTTTATCTCGGTATGCAGGATTGGTCTGCAGTTTAACAAGGACTAGTCATGCTTTTCATCTGCTCCACAAACACTTCCTGGGACTGATTCAATCAAGATTTGCTCTTTGCCCTCTTGCCTACATTTCAGTCATCTCCTTTTGGTTCTCTTTCAATCACTCTCCCCAACTACCATTCTCCATCCTACGTACACCTTTTCTAATTAAAGTCCTCCCCCGGATAAACCCTTCCTGTGTGCGCTCAATTTCTCCAATCACATCCACTCATGTACGAGCTTTTTCCCCACTCCCGATAACACGAGCACCCTCATTGTGCCTGCATCAAATGGTCTTACTTTTGTGCGCTTTGTCGGCACAAACATGTGACATCGGGTCTCATATATTGAGGTGTTGCGATTGCAGATAATTGCCTTTTGTCTCATTCTATAAACCTGTTTAATTGTATTTATCCATCATCTCATGCTTGATGTCCCAGCCCTGGTATCAACCAAGCTTCATTTACAACACATCATTGCGTTTTGAATGCGAGTTGAATATTCTCTTGTTCGGGTTTAAACACCATCATCATATCCAGCACACTAAAAGGAATAATCACTACAAATGTAAAATCACTATCAACTATCTCATCATTTAAACCTGGATGGACAATCCTCCAGGGCTTCAAGCATGTGATGCACCATAACCCCCCATCCCTTCCCATAATCTTTACCCATAGTAACCCTACCTAACAGAACCATGTTACTTTTTGGTTAAAGGTACTTTGTTGCCTCCCCATCCACTCTTCTTTTCCTTTTCATTCATTCATATGTTGTGTCCATAGATATGTGGCCCACCTGCTCCCACTATCATTGCATTGTCTTTTCAAGTTTCTATTCTGATTTAAGTGTACAGTTCATGCTGTTTGGATTCTGGGATAAAATTACACCTACCATGTTGAGTTGTCAATGTGATCTGCATAGGTGAGGCAAGATTACCTGGAAGGAGAGCCCACAAGCAGGGAGTCGAGCTCCAGGACTAAGAGCCGGCACAGGGCTCAAGGAGCTCCAAAAATGTAGTGAAGGAATGATGGGGCTTGGAGCTAGGAGCACCGGGGGCTGTTGGGAGTGAAGAGCATCCATGATATTAGGTGGTGACATGGGGATTTGACATAAAAAATTTTTTTCTTGATATCGTTCTATCTGCCATTAATCCCTCCACCCTCCTCCGTACATTCACACTCTCCTGCCCACTCTCTACCACAACAGCCAGATCGTCCGCATACAACATCCTCCCCATACCACCCCTCAAAGCTCACCTTCCTGCTTACCAGCTCCATCACCATGATAAATATGAGTGGGCTGAGAGAGCTTCCCTGCCTCAAATCAATGTTCACGCTGAACTCCTCAGACGTCCCAGGACCAACCCACACTCTTCCCTTCGTTCCCTTGTACATCCCTTCCTCCAACCTGACTTCTGCTTCCGATACTCCAATCCATCCCAGTGTCGCCATCACAATCTCTCTTGGGACAGAGTCGTCGGCCTTCTCCAGGTCCACAACCCACAATGCCATCTCACCTTGCACCTCCAACCTCTTCTTCACCAGCTGTCCCAGGGTGAACATCCCATCTGTCACCCCTACCCTTTCTAAATCCCCGCTGTTCTTCTCCAATCTCCATCTCCACCCTCTTCCTCATCCTCCTTTTTGCTGGGTTGCACCCCGCCTGTGGAATAAACTCCCAGATCACCTGAAGGCATCCGGTTCTATTGCAGTTTTTAAATATAGGCTTAAAACACACTTTTTTGGCTTTGCTTTTTAAGTAACCTGCTTTGTAAAAAGGATTGGTCAAGGATATTATTTTTATTGTACGTCATTTTCTCGATTCATTCTTATTTCTATTGCAAGGAATTTGACTTTTTCTATTGTTATTTGTATTTTATGCAATTTGATATATATATATATATATATATATATATATTTTTTTTTTTAATTGATATTTGCTCTTTTTTTAAAATGTAATTTGATTTTACTTTGATTCTGATAATATTTATGTTTTCTCTTTCTTTTTAACTTGACCAATTGATTTTTCCCTTGTTCAGCACTTTGAGATGTCTTTGTCTAGTATTTGAAAAGCATTATACTGTAGAAATAAAATTTGTAAAGGTACCATTAGCATTGCAGGTTGTGGTACCCTATTGTTTCTGTTCAATTAATTTTTATTCTTTCTCCCATTTTTGGCCCTTTTTTTGCTCTAATTTTTACCATGTGCTCCTGAAGTGGAAACCAGGGTTATGCAATCGGTAGCATACGTACATATGTTGTACGTCGTACGTGTCTGCATTTTGTTGAGCGTACACCAAAACTCCATTCAGCAGAGGAAATAGAAACTTCACCACATGTTACATGACCATGTGATACAGAGGGCTACTCTTTTGGGGTTAACATAGGCCAAAGGTCAACAAAGGGAAATTTCCTAAAATCCTCAATTTTCATCCGATTTATTTGAAATTTAGTACACAGCCCCCATGCCAAAAAAACAAATAGGAATCCTGCAGCGCGTGACATCGCCGGGGTTCCCTCGGCCCCGGCGATGCTGCCTTGCAACACATGGAGTCAGAATTGGGAGGGAGCGGTGTACAATAATTGATTAATTTATTAATTGCATCATTAAAATAAGTAAATAATAATTGTAAAATAATTAATTTCTTCATCAATTGGCGAATCGCATACCTAAACCACCACTGTTTCATCCGAATCTGTAACTTTTTGAAAATTAAGTAATTAATCGAAAAATTAACTAATTATTTGATTAATCAATAAATCAAAAATACCCTTTATAGCCAAATCACTTGTTCACTGCCATGTCCAAATATCAGTTTCTGAGTTCAAAAGGTGCCTGAGATATTTCCTAGGTGAGAAAATAAATAAGTAGTTAATAAATCGATAATAATAAAGTAATTAATCGAAAAATTAAATAATTAATTGATTAATAAACAAATCAAAAATACCCTTGTTTTTTCCAAAGCACATCTTCACTTTTGGCCCGAACTGTTAGTAAGTCAGAATCAAAGTAAACAGCCCCCACATTTCAGCTTCCGAGCTCAAAAGATGGCTGAGATCTCACCCGGGCAAACAAACAAACAAACAAACAAGAAAACAAACGGAGTCCTCCCTTAATTCAGTACCTGGCGATGGCGTCATGCATCCACTGGATATGGGATTGGGAAGGAGCAGTGTACAACAGGATTTGCATATCAGGTCACTAAATTCAAACACCCACATACACTACACGGCCAAAAGTGTGCGGACACCTCTTCTACATTAGTGGATTCGGCAATTTCAACCACACCCATTGCTGACAGGTGTATAAAATCAAGCACACAGCCATGTAATCTCCATAGACAAACATTGACAGGAGAATGAGCCGTACTGAAGAGCTCAGTGACTTTCAATGTGGCACCGTCATAGGATGCCACCTTTCCAACAAGTCAGTTTGTCAATTTTCTGCCCTGCTGAGGCTGCTCCGGTCAACTGTAAGTGTTGTTATTGTGAAGTAGAAACGTCTTGGAGCAACAACAGCTCAGCCATGAAGTGGTAAGCAACACAAGCTCACACAACGGGACCGCCGAGTGCTGAAGCGCGTAGCGCAGAAAAATCTTCTGTCGGTTGCAAACCGAGGTCAACTTTGAGGTCAACTCACGACCGAGTTCCAAACCGACTCTGGAAGCAACATCAGCACAAACACTGTTCGTCGAGAGCTTCATGAAATGGGTTTTCATGGCCGAGCAGCTGCACACAAGCCTAAGATCACCATGCGCAATGCCAAGCGTCGGCTTGAGTGGTGTAAAGCTCACCGCCATTGGACTCTGGAACAGTGGAAACACGTTCTCTGAAGTGATGCATTACGCTTCACCATCTGGCAGTCCTGTTTCAGCATGACAATGTCCCCGTGCCCAAAGGGAGGTCCATACAGAAATGGTTTGTTGAGATCAGTGTGGAAGAACTTGATTGGCCTGCACAGAGCCCTGACCACAACCCAATCGAACACCTTTGGGATGAATTGGAATGCCGACTGCGAGCCAGACCTCATTACCCAACATCAGTGCCCGACCACACTAATGTTCTCGTGGCTGAATGGAAGCAAATCCCCGCAGCAATGTTCCAACATCTAGTGGAAAGCCTTCCCAGAAGAGTGGAGACTGTTATAGCAGCAAAGGGAGGACCAACTCCATACTAATGCCCATGATTTTGGAATGAGATGTTGCACGTGCATGTGTCCACATACTTTTGGCCATGTAATATGTTTTTGAGGTCAACAAAGGCCAAAAGGTCAACATAGACCAAATTTCGAAAATTGTCCATTTTCATCCAATTGACTTGAAATTTGAACAGGATTTTTAGATCAGCTCGCTGAATTCATCCAATTATTTTTGAGGTCAACATCAGCCAATAGGTCAACAGATTCGATCAAAGAAAAAAAAAAAGCAAAAGAGTTGGCTCACACCAAGTCCTTCTCAAGATTGCTCATATGTGTTAATCAATAAATCTGTGTATGTATTCGGTGTATCTCTGTATTCACGATTGTGTGTATCAATCAAAACCTTCTAACAGCTTGGTGTATGTATTCTATGAATACCATCCAGTTAAAAAAAAAATTCTCAGCAACTACTTATCCGATTGAAATAAAATCTTCACGGTAGGAGCAACCCTCCCCATGCAGAATATTTTTCAATGATAATTGTGACGTCATATGTCACGCATTATGGCAGCTATCTTGGATTAAACAGAATTAAAAAAAAAATTTATATCTCTGAAACTGCTGATCGGAAAAATTTGAAACTTGGCACATGACATTCTACTCCCAATGGGGAATAAGGATCTTGTAATGATGATGTCAGAGGTGAAGTGGTGGGCCAGCCATAAACGTGTAAACATATATCCTTGTACTAGAAATAGGACATTTCATTCACATCATTTGACCCAATGAGGATGAAATGCTTGCAACCATATTGTTTAAATAAAAAAATTAAAAAACAAGGAAAAAATATTTTTCTCCAGAACCGCTTTGGAGACCGAACTGAAACTGCAGACAAATGATCGAGACTATCCATGCTGAATAAAGTTTGACAACTATGATGTCATAGGTTACACGGTGTGGCAGCCATCTTGGATTTACCCCGAAACATTCAAGAAACTTCTCCGGAACGGCTGAACGGATCGAGGGGAAACTTCACACACATGTTGTCCATGCCGTAGGGGTACTAGGGTGTTCAGAAATAATTGATAGGTTACGTGGTTTGTTGACCATATTGGATTGAAGGAAAATATTAAATAATGGTTTCTATGGAACCGCTTATACAATCAAAGCAAAACTCGCAAAATATCATCCAACACCATTGCTGCATGCAGTGTGGAAATGAAGAAGTCATCGGTCAGGTGGTGTGGCAGCTGTGTTGGATAGAAAAACAAACATTATCCGATCAATATGCAGATTCATACACGTGGTCCTCTACCTAATCATGGGTGGAGTGTACATTTTTGATGCCATAAGTCATGTGGTTTGGCAGTCATGTTAGTTTGAAAACCAAAACTTCAAAAACCTTTTTCTCCAAACCCACTTAACGGATCGATGTGAAACATATCAATTTACACGGAGCAAGGGCAGTGGATCACAACTGCAAAGTCTAGTATTGATAGGTTCATCGGTTTCAGAAAAATAATTGTTTAATTATATCCTTAAAACCAATGTGGCTGCCACAACATGTGACTTATGAGGTCATTGTTGAATAAAATATTTGCAGCAATAGTAATGGATCATTACTGCAAAGTCTTGTGTCGAAAGGTTAAGCGGTTTCAGAGAAATATATATTTTTATTATGATCAACTCGGCATGGGGAATATTGGTTGAAAATTTCAACATCATTGGTCACGTGGTCTTACTACAGCCATGCTGGATTTAAAAAATCCTCATCCAATCAACGCGAAACTCCAAAGACGTGATCAGCCACCCATTCTGAATTTGATTCGATAAAGAGGACGTCATGAGTCAGATGTCCGATTGAAGCGGGGTTTTATCAAAGAGGGATGGCATGGTACCCGGCCATAACTGCTTGCAGTTATAAAGCGCACTCCTAGTTAGTATTATTATTATTATTATTATTATTATTATTATTATTATTCATCTACTCAAAAAGGTTCAGTCTCTTGAACTTCTTGGCCTCATCATCAGTCATGACCTCTCCTGAAATGACCACATAACAAAGCTGGCCTCCAAAGCCAGCTGTATAGACTGCATTCCAAATCACCACCACTCACACAGACTATAAGGCGTTTGTCTATAACTCATTGGAGTACTGCTCTCCCCTATTATGCCTGGTGTTGGCTTAATGGTTTGGGTGGTGGGCTTTGGATCCCAGGGTCCTGAGTTGAAATCCTGCTCAGCTGTTGAATTAATAACAGGTGGGGTTAACTCGACCTGTCATCCTTCCGAGGTCGGCAAAATGAGTGCCAGCATGGTGGTGTACTACGTCGGAGTGGCGACCCGTCCAGTCTCCAAGGAGACTGATTAAGCAGGACAAACGCTCTGCACAGAGTGTGGTCCCTATCTCCTCTCCTCTCCCCTATTAGCCCACATTCCAGCCTCAACCTTTTTCTCCACTGCATTCTGTGACATCCAAAGCTTTAAACATTTTTGCCAAACTCAGGCCTGGTCCTCTCACATGACAGACAGGTCGGTGGTCTTAGTTTCTACCTCTTCTCCTCTGGTCTCGCTCCTTCTGCTATTTCAATCATACAACCCTCTCCAACAACTCTCCAGGATATGCAAGTTCTTACAATAAAGCCCTCCTGGTTCAACTTCCAAAATTCAGGCTGGCCGCACACCTCAACTCTTTTATTTCTTGCTTCTCCCATTTATGGAACCGTGTTCCAGAAGTTGTGTTACCCTAGTGTTCGGCTGCAAGTAGGCGATGCACCACCATCTCATGTCCCTCCACATCTCTACTCATAATCCACATTAATCTAACACACTTACTTATAGGTTACAGTGTTTCCTCCCCTCCTCTCAGTCCTCTTTTCCTGTTTGCTCATTCTATTGTTTCATGTGTCCAAGAGTTGCCCCACTGACCCACGGTCAGATCATACACTACTTTAGTTACTCTCCATGAACCTCGACCTTGTAGAGAGAATGAAACAGTGAGGGTAAATGTTTCCACTACTGTATAAACATAGATCCTCTTATCAATTAAAATTGCACAAGATGGTGATATTTAGAAGATCAGGTGTTTGTTGTTTTTTTATATATTATGACAACACTCACGCTGGCACCGTAGAAGTTAGGGGGAAGAGCTCCACAGACTATTGGCACTGTTGGACTTTGGGAGTGCATGGTCCCAGTCTCCATGGCCAGGCCGTGACCTCGCATCAGTGGTGGATCTGGCGCAGGAGAAGCTTTTAAATCGAGCCCACAAGGTTTTGACTTGGTGCGCTGTCCTGGTGCTACAATGACTCGTGTTGTGATGGCAATTCCAGATGCTGGAGGCAGTGAGGTGGTCGTAGTCATTACTGGGATAGGCCGCCTTGTGGATGCCAATGTAACGGAGAGGTTCAGGGGCTCATCCTCATCCGGGCTGTTATCCGAGACTATCATGGGAACTGCACGAGATGAAGGTGTCATTGCAAGTGCCTGTGGTTCTTTGTCGTGCTCAATTACACTCTGACACAGCTCCTGATCCAGCTGCATGAGGGTATGGATCGAGTTTGGTCTTGGCGGGGGAGAATGCAATGAGTAAAAAGCAAGCGAAGAGTGTCGAGTGCCCGCACCACGAGATGGAAATTCTTCGACACCACAGGATGGGCTGCCTGGCTCGGCTTTTATCCGCAGCACCGGACAATCGGAATCATCGGAACGGCCTCCATAGGTCTCGGGTGATGAGGCGTCGTGACGGTCAGGGTCGGCCCGGCACAGCGGTGAGCCCTCGTTTTTCATGATGTTGGGGAACGATACGAACTTGTACACAAATTTCTGCCCATTCACTTTCTTGATGATGTTCTGAAGAAAAAAAAAAATGAGAGTGAGTCTGCTTTTGAACAAGGTTAGCTTCCACCGAGTACCTCTGTGGAATCCCATGGGATATCAAACAGTCTCCATCACACCTCTCACCCTATAATTCCCTCCCAAGTTCCTCACGGCATTTGAGACATCGTGTCATACATCGTTTTTGGTCCTTTTCTCAATTATGAAGAATCACCGACAAAAATCAAAGAAAAATGATTGGATGCGGACCTCAATCAAAAGTGAATCACTCGTCAGACACTTCCAACATGTCCACCGGAGTTTCGTCCGAATCAGTCCACAACTTTTTGAGATATCGCGCTCACAGACAAACAGGGATGAAAACATAACGTCCGTCAACCTTAGGTGGCAGAGGTAATTAGGGTCTCGGAGGTTACCCCAGATGTTTCCCCTTCATACCGTTTATCCGAGGTTCAAATCTCGACCCAGCGATAAACTCCCATCCTGGTATCTCGCAGGGAGGATGAGGCATCAATGTGTGAACCGTCCCGCGGATGCACGTTCAGCTTGGCGTTTTGTCTGTCAGCGCTACTTGGTCGACATTTAAGGTACCACGGCTTATTTTGCCAAGAGTACGTGAGATAAATGGAGTCCTCCTGATGATAACGATGGAGTCCTGATGATAAAGACGGAGTCCTCCTGATGACAAATTACAACTTCCTGCTCTTACCAACAGAGGGCACAGCTTCACATCCATCAAATGGTGCTGCTTGCAGCACGATGAGATGCAAACAAAAGATGACGACGAAGAATAAAATGAGCACCACCAAATATACCACAATGTATACAAAAAAGAAGATGAAGAAGAATAGGTGTATGGAGGAAGTTTTATGTTGATGTGCAGCCCAAGTTGAGAGAGCGGTGGAGGGGTCAGGATTAGCAAACGTGGAATGAAAATTAAATTACATAACACTTGTAATGTATTGATCTCGGTTTTCGGGCCACATGGTGGTGGTGGTGGTGCTTCATTTGAACACCGGAAACATGGATGGTCGAAAATAAATAAATAAAATAATCACTTGCTTAGAGAATGAAACAAAAACATTAAAAACACAGAGACAATGAACGGATGATACATGATGGTAGAAATTACTGGATCACACACATTTTACCAATCAGTTCAGTATTAAAGGACACACGGCACAGGTATTACACGGCACTGGGTTTGTACACACATTCCTGGGAGCATTCATCATTGACTTCCCTTGAATCTCCGGCTGTGTTCATCCTCTCGCCATGTCAGAGACAAGGGAACACAACTTACACGGAGGAATCATTGGGACATGACCACAGGAGCACGATGGAAATGCTCACCTGGCTCGTGTCTCTCCTCGTACATGCATCCCAAATGGAAATGCTCACCTGGCTCGTGTCTCTCCTCGTACATGGATCCCAAATGGAAACGCTCACCTGGCTCGTGTCTCTCCTCGTACATGGATCCCAAATGGAAACGCTCACCTGGTTCGTGTCTTTCCTCGTACATGGATCCCAAATGGAAACGCTCACCTGGTTCGTGTCTCTCCTCGTACATGGATCCCAAATGGAAACGCTCACCTGGCTCATGTCTCTCCTCGTACATGGATCCCAAATGGAAACGCTCACCTGGCTCGTGTCTCTCCTTGTACGTCTATCCCAAATGGAAACACTCACCTGGCTCATGTCTCTCCTCGTACATGGATCCCAAAATGGAAACGCTCACCTGGTTCGTGTCTCTCCTCGTACATGGATCCCAAATGGAAACGCTCACCTGGTTCGTGTCTCTCCTCGTACATAGATCCCAAATGGAAACGCTCACCTGGCTCGTGTCTCTCCTCGTACATGGATCCCAAATGGAAACGCTCATCTGGCTCGTGTCTCTCCTCGTACATGGATCCCAAATGGAAATGCTCACCTGGCTCGTGTCTCTCCTCGTACATGGATCCCAAATGGAAACGCTCACCTGGTTCGTGTCTCTCCTCGTACATGGATCCCAAATGGAAACGCTCACCTGGCTCGTGTCTCTCCTCGTACATGGATCCCAAATGGAAACGCTCACCTGGCTCGTGTCTCTCTTTGTACGTCAATCCCAAATGGAAACACTCACCTGGCTCATGTCTCTCCTCGTACATGGATCCCAAAATGGAAACGCTCACCTGGTTCCTGTCTTTCCTCGTACATGGATCCCAAATGGAAACGCTCACCTGGTTCATGTCTCTCCTCGTACATGGATCCCAAATGGAAACGCTCACCTGGCTCATGTCTCTCCTCGTACATGCATCCCAAATGGAAACGCTCACCTGGCTCGTGTCTCTCCTCGTACATGCATCCCAAATGGAAACGCTCACCTGGCTCGTGTCTCTCCTCGTACATGGATCCCAAATGGAAACTCTCACCTGGTTCATGTCTCTCCTCGTACATGGATCCCAAAATGGAAACGCTCACCTGGCTGGTGTCTCTCCTCGTACATGGATCCCAAACACCGCTCAGCATTTAACAGCATTTCAGCATGAATAGGGTATCGCGATGTACGTCACACGATATATTGCGGTAATATGATCATGATACCCAAAGGGTACCACGTGGTAATGATATGGTGTATTGTGGTAATATGGTCGTGATAAAATGGGGTACTCTGTGGTGAAATGATCCTCACAATAAAAGGTACCGTACCTTATCATAATAGTAGCGCAGGGCACGGCTAAGCTTGTCATAGTTCATGTTGGTCTTGTTCTTGCGAAGGCCCCAGAGTCGTGCGACCTCCTCAGCCTGCAGTAGCTTGAACTCCCCGTCGGCCGACGTCCAGCGGATGAGTCTCTCGTGTCTGTCGTCAAGTAAAAGCTGCAGCAAGAACTGCCACAGCGTGATGGCACTGTCCATGCCAGCCTGCAAGTGCACATGAAAATTCCGTTTAGTACAACCTTGAGTACTCATCAGTCATTACTAATGTACCATGGAATTACTGCAGAACACGCACCGTAAACCGACATTGAACTGTGTGAGAGGCCTAGTAAATATCAGATGCAGGCGGCAGGACGAGGCCATGAGCACACCAATGGAGGTAAGAGGTATTGGCCTAACTCTCGTACATCTATGTTATCTCCCATTTCAAAATTTGTACTCGATGTTAACATATCACCACGACTGGACTGACACCTGCACATGGTATCACGACTTCTGGGTCGGCACAAACAGTCGAGTCACAACCGCTGTGTCAGCACCAAAACGTCTATGTCCTTCAGAGACCGGCTTGTTGAATCCCATCAATTGTTCACCTGGTGGGAGCTAAAATTAAGGTGAGTTTACAGCCTTTAGCAGATCCCACAGGTGAACAGGATAAGATGAACACATTTAGTTAAATGAATAAGAGGAGAGGACAATGGAGATTGTTAATTGGTGTCAACAGAATGTGGATCATGGAGACACACAAAGTGAGAGTTTTTCTTCTTCGATGTAAATTCTTCCTCAGTACAGACACCAGCACTCACATATTTCTTAAACACACGTTATCATGTGCTACTTCTCACTTATCGTGTGCTACCACTCACCTTCATCATCCTCAAACCAAGTACTCGATACACGTAACCCTTCATCATCCTCAAACCAAGTACTCGATACACGTAACCCTTCATCATCGTCAAAGCAAGTACTCGATACATCTAACCCTTCATCATCCTCAAAGCAAGTACTCGATACATCTAACCCTTCATCATCGTCAAACCAAGCACTCGATACATCGAACCCTTCATCATCCTCAAACCAAGTACTCGATACATCTAACCCTTCATCATCCTCAAACCAAGTACTCGATATACGTAACCCTTCATCATCCTCAAACCATGTACAAGATACACGGAACCCTTCATCATCCTCAAACCATGTACTCGATACACGTAACCCTTCATCATCCTCAAACCAAGTACTCGATACACGTAACCCTTCATCATCCTCAAACCAAGTACTCGATACACGGAACCCTTCATCATCCTCAAACCAAGTACTCGATACACGTAACCCTTCATCATCCTCAAACCATGTACTCGATACACGTAACCCTTCATCATCC